>NC_074676.1:50661253-50701253 GCF_029448725.1 Salvelinus fontinalis
GTATTTGTGCATATGTACGTTTGTGCATTCATACTAATGTGTGTGTTTAGGAGAGCATTTGTGTGTGTGTGTCTGTGTTTCTCTCAAACACATTCTGACTTGGCCTACTACTCCGGAGACAGCCCACGCACCAGGTTGAAAGAGCAGCTTTACACACAGCGCTGCGAGGCACTACTCACTGAACTGGCCTCCAACCCACCATCTCCTGTTCCATACTCACATAATGAAGGCATATGGCCCGGAATCCTTTCTAATGTAACGTGTTGCACAAGCATACAGATGTCGGATCTTAACTTGATCACTCTTTTGTCGCTGTGAATTTTCCTGATGCATCCTTGTGACTGGCTGAAAATGAGCAGTTCTCTTTCTCTCCATCTAAAATAATGTTGTCTCTCGCTCAAACGCTATAGGCCTAGGTCCTATTACCCGAACATTCAAATGTACAAAACGTCATATACTTTTTTACAAAGGCGACATGCAGCCATACAGATCACCGACCATCATTTTATTTAGCTTAATAAGACAAGACAGATATCGGTCTCCACTGGGCTACAACATTCAAATGTATCCTTAACAAAAAATTGGGTTCAATCTCGTGGTTAGTTAGGGCACATACAGTCCTACCATGTTGGCGTGGGTTCGGCGTGGGTTCGATTCCGGCCTATGCCCTTTTGACACAAATAATTTGATCCCCTGATTGACTTGATGTAGTTACACATTTAAAATATGGACAGTCCAGGATTATTTCCCCCTGATGTTGATAGGAAATGACCAGACACTGTTGGATAAATAGGAAGCAAATACAACAATAAGCCAGTAGAATACACCAACATCAGTTTCATACAAAACCCAGTACTGGGCTAGAAGACGTGCTGCTCAGAGCACTGCACTAGTTCACAATGCTCTAGGAAGCCCTGAGAATACTGGATGGTTTGCAGAGCCTTCCCCAAACCATAGCCCCCTCGGGACGGCACTGCATTGTATAGCCCTCAAACACCGCATCCAGCTGCTCCCTGGTGACAATTCTACATTTTAAATATCTATTCAAATTATTTTCCTCCTGCGACGGAATGGGTCATATTAAGATCCGACTTCTGTACACACACATAGTCTGTGCTATGGTTAAACTTGCGCATATTAAATATGCATGTGTTTGCATATCAAACCCAATCAAATCAAATGTTATTTGTCACATAGCCAAATATAACAGGTGTAGACCTTAATGTGAAATGCTTACTTACACGCCCATAACCAACAATGCTGTTCAAGAAATAGAGTTAAGAAAATATTTACTAAATATACTAAAGTAAAAAATGTAATTAAATCAAAAAGTAACACAAGAAAATGACATAACAATAGCGAGGCTTTATACAGGGGGTACCGGTACCGTGTCAATATACAGGGGGTACCGGTACCGTGTCAATATACAGGGGGTACCGGTACCGTGTCAATATACAGGGGGTACCGGTACCGTGTCAATATACAGGGGGTACCGGTACCGTGTCAATATACAGGGGGTACCGGTACCGTGTCCATATACAGGGGGTACCGGTACCGTGTCCATATACAGGGGGTACCGGTACCGTGTCCATATACAGGGGGTACCGGTACCGTGTCAATATACAGGGGGTACCGGTACCGTGTCAATATACAGGGGGTACCGGTACCGTGTCAATATACAGGGGGTACCGGTACCGTGTCCATATACAGGGGGTACCGGTACCGTGTCCATATACAGGGGGTACCGGTACCGTGTCCATATACAGGGGGTACCGGTACCGTGTCCATATACAGGGGGTACCGGTACCGTGTCCATATACAGGGGGTACCGGTACCGTGTCCATATACAGGGGGTACCGGTACCGTGTCAATATACAGGGGGTACCGGTACCGTGTCAATGTGCAGGGGTACAGGTTAGTTGAGGTCATTTGTAAAGTGACTATGCATAGATAATAAACAGTGAGTAGCAGCAGTGTAAAAACAGAGGGGGCGAGGGGTCAATGTAAATAGTCCGGGTGGCCATTTGATTATTGTTCAGCAGTCTTATGGCTTGGGGCTAGAAGCTGTTAAGGAGCCTTTTGGTTCTAGACTTGGTGCTCCGTACAGTTGCAGCGGGAGAAAGAACAGTCTATGATTTGGGTGACTGGAGTCGGACAAATTTATAGGCCTTCCTCTGACACCGTCTAGTATGTGTGTGTGTGTGTGTGTTATGCACGTGTGTGTGTGCAAGAGCATGTGTACCCATACACACATTTGTGCGTGTGTACGTCTCCACATATCCATGTCTGTGTGTAAGCTCACATACACCACCAGCCTCTCTCTCTCTCTTCCTTCCTGTCAAAGCAAACAGGTCTGAACAAGGAGGCAGTGTGTGGACACGCTCAGCCCTAATTACGTGATTACCAGGAAAGCTCACCAGCAGACATCACATTCACAAATAAATGTCAGAACCAACGGCAAGGGAAATAACTCACTGGTCAAGTGGAACACTCTTACCTATATAGTGCACTACTTCTAACCAGAGCCCATATTGGCCCTGGTCAAAAGTAGTGCACTATAATGGGAATAGGGTGCCATTTGGGACCTACTCCTAGCCTCACTAACAGAGACAGATATACTGTACACACACCAGCACCAAACCACAGTCCGTGTTTGACTGGGGGGAGAGTTTCAGTGTTTGACTGGGGGGAGAGCTTCAGTGTTTGACTGGCGGGAGAGCTTCAGTGTTTGACTGGGGGGAGAGCTTCAGTGTTTGACTGGGGGGAGAGCTTCAGTGTTTGACTGGGGGGACAGCTGCAGTGTTTGACTGGGGGGACAGCTTCAGTGTTTGACTGGGGGGTCAGCTTCAGTGTTTGACTGGGGGGTCAGCTTCAGTGTTTGACTGGGGGGACAGCTTCAGTGTTTGACTGGGGGTACAGCTTCAGTGTTTGACTGGGGGTACAGCTTCAGTGTTTGACTGGGGGTACAGCTTCAGTGTTTGACTGGGGGGACAGCTTCAGTGTTTGACTGGGGGGAGAGCTTCAGTGTTTGACTGGGGGGAGAGCTTCAGTGTTTGACTGGGGGGAGAGCTTCAGTGTTTGACTGGGGGGAGAGCTTCAGTGTTTGACGGGGGGGCAGCTTCAGTGTTTGACTGAGTGGAGAGCTTCAGTGTTTGACTGGGGGGAGAGCTTCAGTGTTTGACTGGGGGGGAGAGCTTCAGTGTTTGACTGGGGTGGGACAGCTTCAGTGTTTGACTGGGGGGGACAGCTTCAGTGTGTGACTGGGGGGACAGCTTCAGTGTTTGACTGGGGGGACAGCATCGGTGTTTGACGTTTGACTGGGGGGGGGGGGGGGGGGGGGCAGCTTCGGTGTTTGACTGGGGGGGGCAGCTTCAGTGTTTGACTGGGGGGGGCAGCTTCAGTGTTTGACTGGGGGGGGCAGCTTCAGTGTTTGACTGGGGGGGGCAGCTTCAGTGTTTGACTGGGGGGGGCAGCTTCAGTGTTTGACTGGGGGGGGGCAGCTTCAGTGTTTGACTGGGGGGGGCAGCTTCAGTGTTTGACTGGGGGGGGCAGCTTCAGTGTTTGACTGGGGGGGGCAGCTTCAGTGTTTGACTGGGGGGGGCAGCTTCAGTGTTTGACTGGGGGGGGCAGCTTCAGTGTTTGACTGGGGGGGGCAGCTTCAGTGTTTGACTGGGGGGGGCAGCTTCAGTGTTTGACTGGGGGGGGCAGCTTCAGTGTTTGACTGGGGGGGGCAGCTTCAGTGTTTGACTGGGGGGGGCAGCTTCAGTGTTTGACTGGGGGGGGCAGCTTCAGTGTTTGACTGGGGGGGGCAGCTTCAGTGTTTGACTGGGGGGGGCAGCTTCAGTGTTTGACTGGGGGGGGCAGCTTCAGTGTTTGACTGGGGGGGGGCAGCTTCAGTGTTTGACTGGGGGGGGCAGCTTCAGTGTTTGACTGGGGGGGGCAGCTTCAGTGTTTGACTGCGGGGGGCAGCTTCAGTGTTTGACTGGGGTGGACAGCTTCAGTGTTTGACTGGGGTGGACAGCTTCAGTGTTTGACTGGGGTGGACAGCTTCAGTGTGTGACTGGGGGACAGCTTTAGTGTGTGACTGGGGGACAGCTTTAGTGTGTGACTGGGGGACAGCTTCGGTGTTTGACTAGGGGGAGAGCTTCGGTGTTTGACTAGGGGGAGAGCTTCGGTGTTTGACTAGGGGGAGAGCTTCGGTGTTTGACTAGGGGGAGAGCTTCGGTGTTTGACTAGGGGGAGAGCTTCGGTGTTGGACTGGGGGGAGAGCTTCGGTGTTGGACTGGGGGGAGAGCTTCGGTGTTGGACTGGGGGGACAGCTTCGGTGTTGGACTGGGGGGACAGCTTCGGTGTTGGACTGGGGGGACAGCTTCGGTGTTTGACTGGGGGGGGGGGGGGGCAGTTTCAGTGTTTTACTGGGGGGGACAGCTTCAGTGTTTGACTGGGGGGGCAGCTTCAGTGTGTGACTGGGGGGGACAGCTTCAGTGTTTGACTGGGGGGGACAGCTTCAGTGTTTGACTGGGGAGGACAGCTTCAGTGTGTGACTGGGGGGGACAGCTTCAGTGTTTGACTGGTTCCAGGTGGAACCACATGGAGACTAGACACCAAGTTTGCATTAAACTGAATATAGGATTTCTGAAAATAGAAAATGACAGATACATTTCTGTAGATAGTTCAATTACATTTTAAGTGCTATACAAAGAACAATCAGACATTAACCCTGGTCTCTGTGTGTGTCCGTCTGTCCATGTGTGTGTACCCGTCCAGCTCGGCCAAGAGGATCAAGTGTATGGAGGACGAGGTGGACAGTCCAGGAGAAGAGTCCTACTACCCAGGCCAAGGGCGCTCCCCGGGCAGCGGCAGCCAGGCCAGCAGCTGGCACGAAGTGGAAACAGGTACGTACTGCTGTAAACTGCCAACCAACCTTCCCGACTGGTGCCAACACTCCTGTAACACATGCTTACCCTGTCCCTGATACCCTCCCTACTCTTAGCACTGTAAATGAACATAGCTTTTCTTCTCTGCTACAGACGTAGAGTATGTTTGGGGAGGAAGTGGACTGACAGGAGAGTGTGTGGGAACGTGTGTGTCAAGAGTAACAATGCAGGGTTGTTTGTGTGAGGGTAAGAATGCAGGGTTGTTTGCGTGCGTGACTGGTAAGAATGCAGGGTTGTTTGTGTGAGGGTAAGAATGCAGGGTTGTTTGCGTGTGTGACTGGTAAGAATGCAGGGTTGTTTGTGTGAGGGTAAGAATGCAGGGTTGTTTGCGTGCGTGACTGGTAAGAATGCAGGGTTGTTTGTGTAAGGGTGAGAATGCAGGGTTGTTTGTGTGAGGTTGAGAATGCAGGGTTGTTTGTGTGAGGGTAAGAATGCAGGGTTGTTTGTGTGAGGGTAAGAATGCAGGGTTGTTTGTGTGAGGGTAAGAATGCAGGGTTGTTTGTGTGAGGGTAAGAATGCAGGGTTGTTTGTGTGAGGGTAAGAATGCAGGGTTGTTTGTGTGAGGGTAAGAATGCAGGGTTGTTTGTGTGAGGGTAAGAATGCAGGGTTGTTTGTGTGAGGGTAAGAATGCAGGGTTGTTTGTGTGAGGGTAAGAATGCAGGGTTGTTTGTGTGAGGGTAAGAATGCAGGGTTGTTTGTGTGAGGGTGAGAATGCAGGGTTGTTTGCGTGCGTGACTGGTAAAAATGCAGGATTGTGTATGTGAGGGTGAGAATCGTGTGCGTCCTGTGTCTTCCCTGTCTGTCTTTCAGTGCATTTCTTTCTCACATGGTCACATTTTTCAGATACCTGGTATGGTCAGAACCACCTTCCGACGTCATATACTTTTTTACAAAGGCATGGGATTAACAATGATGGGATTAACAATGACATTAATGCTAACACATTGAAAACCATTGGGGGGGGGGGGGGGGGGCTGGGGGGGGCTGGAGGACATAGGGCCCCCGCAGGAATAGTCCAAGAGGTGTATGTGTGTGTTCCACACCCTGTATCCTGTACTTATGTATGACAGAATGTGTGTGTATGTGTGTGTGTATACCCCTCTGTGTGTCAATGTTCGTCACATGCGCGTGTGTGTGTGTGTGTCATACCGCAATGCCTTAGGCTGGTGGGCTGTAAACCACTCAGGGTCCTCCTCCCGTGCTTCAGTGGCTTCACTCTGTAACACACACTGTCCCCGATGTGTCTCCCTGTATCTTCTCACCTTTTCCACTCTCTGCTCCCCTTCTTATTTATACTGGACTAAAATAGAAACGCAACATGCAACCATTTCTAACATTTGACTGAGTTACAGGTCATGTGAGGAAATCAGTTCATTTAAATAAATTCATTAGGTTCTAATCTATGCATTTCAGATGACTGGGAATATAGATGGTCACAGATACCTTAAAAAAACAGGTAGTGGTGTGGATCAGAAAACCAGTCAGTATCTGGTGTGACCACCATTTGTCTCATGCAGCGCGACACATCTCGTACGCATAGAGTTGATCAGGCTGTTGATTGTGGCCTGTGGAATGTTGTTTCACTCTTTAATGACTGTGCGAAGTTGCTGGATATTGTCGGGAACTGGAACACACTGTCGTACACATCGATCCAGAGCATCCCAAACATGCGCAATGGCCATCATGTCTGGTGAATATGCAGGCCATGGAAGAACTGGGACATTTTCAGTTTCCATTCAATTGTGTTCGTTGTCCGTAGCTTGGGGCACTCTGTTCACAACGTTGACATCAGCAAACCGCTCGCCCACACAACACCATACTACACATGCTCTGCGGTTGTGAAGCCGGTTGGACGTACTGCCAAATTCTCTAAAATGACAGAGGCAGCTTATGGTAGAGAAATTAACATTAAATTCTCTGGTAACAGCTCTGGTGGGTGTTCCTGCAGTCAGCATGCTAATTGCATGCTCCCTCAAAAGTTGAGACATCTGTGGCATTGTGTTGTGACAAAACTGCACATTTTAAAGTGGCCTTTTATTGCCCCCAGCACAAGGTGCACCTGTGTAATGATCATGCCGTTTAATCAGCTTCTTGATATGCCACACCTTGTACACAAAATTAGAGAGACATAAGCTTTTTGTGCATCTGGAACATTTCTGGGATCTTTTATTTCAGCTCATGAAACATGGGACCAACACTTTACATGTTGCGATTATATTTTGGTTCAGTGTATATACAGTATATATATATGGGGGAGGGGGGAAATATATATATATATACAGTACCCGTAAAAGTTTGGACACACCTACTCATTCCAGTGTTTTTCTTTATTTTTACTATTTTCTACATAATAGTGAAGACATCAAAAACTATGAAATAACACATATGGAATCATGTAGTAACCCAAAAAAAGTGTTAATTAAATCAAAATATATTTTATATTTGAGATTCTTCAAAGTAGCCACCCTTTGCCTTGATGACAGTTTTTCACACTCTTGCCATTCTCTCAACCAGCTTCACATGGAATGCTTTTCCAACCGTCTTGATGGATTTCTCACATATGTTGAGCACTTGTTGGCTGCTTGTTTCTTCACTCTGCGGTCCAACTCATCCCAAACCGTCTCAATTGGGTTGTGGTCGGGGGATTGTGGATGCCAGAACATCTGATGCAGCACTCCATCAATCTCCTTCTTGGTGTAATAACCCTTAGACAGCCTGGAGGTGTGTTGGGTCATTGTCATGTTGAAAATCGAATTATACTCCCACTATGCGCAAAACAGATGGGATGGCGTATCGCTGTAAAATGCTGTGGTAGCCATGCTAGTTCAGTGTGCCTTGAATTCTAAATATAGACAGTGTCACCAGCAAAGCACCATCACACCACCTCCTCCAAGCTTCACAGTGGGAACTACAGATGCAGAGATCATCCATTCACCTACTCTGCGTGTCACAAAGACATGGCGGTTGGAACCAAAAATCGTTAGACCAAAGTACAGATTTGCACCATTCTAATGTCCATGGCTCGTGTTTCTTAGCCCAAGCAAGTCTCTTCTTCTTATTGGTGTCCGTTAGTAGTTGTTTCTTTGTAGAAGTTTGACCATGAAGGCCTGATTCACGCAGTTTCCTCTGAACAGTTGATGTTGAGATGTGTCTGTTACTTGAACTCTGTGAAGCATTTATTTGGGCTCCAATTTCTGAGGTGCAGTTAACTCTAATGAACTTATCCTCTGCAGCAGAGTTAACTCTGGGTCTTCCTTTCCTGTGGCGGTCCTCATGAGAGCCAGTTTCATCATAGCGCTTGATGGTTTTTGCGACTGCACTTGAAGAAACTTTGAAAGTTCTTGTAATTTTCCACATTGACTGACCTTCATATCTTAAAGTAATGATGGACTGTCATTTCTCTTTGCTTATTTGAGCTGTTTTTTCCATAATATGGACTTGGTCTTTTGGCAAATAGGGCTATCTTCTGTATACCACCCCTACCTTGTCACAACTGATTTGCTCAAACACATAAGAAGGAAAGAAATTCAACAAATTAACTTTTAACAAGACACACCTGTTAATTGAAATGCATTCCAGGTGACTACCTCATGAAGCTGGTTGAGAGAATGCCAAGAGTGTGCAAAGCCGTCATCAAGGCAAAGGGTGGCTACTTTGAAGAATTTCAAATATAAAATATATTTTGATTTGTTTAACACTTTTTTGCTTTATACATGATTCCATGTGTGTTATTTCATACTTTTGATGTCTTCACTATTATTCTACAATGTAGAAAATAGTAAAAATAAAGAAAAATCCTGGAATGACTAGATGTGTCCAAACGTTTGACTGGTACTATATATATCCTCTTCTTATAGCCTTACAGTGCAGAGAGAGAACACTTAAGTAGAGAATAGACACACAACTTTCTCCCTTCCTCGCAGACAATGTCACAGTAGAAAGCTCCTTATTCTCCTAATAAAAAGGGCATGCTTTTACAGAGCTTCGATTACAGGTAGACGACAGGAGTGTGTGTCCGTGTGTGTGTGAGCCTGTGAGTGTGTGTGTGGAGGGGGAGTGTTTGTTTTCGTTAAAGAGGAGAGGGTGGAGTTGCCAGTGACTCGGAGAAGAGGCCCACCTATAGGATAAGGGGACGGGCAGGGGGGTGTTTGTTTCTGTGGTGTGTGTGTGTGTGTGTGTGTGTGTGTGTGTGTGTGTGTGTGTGTGTGTGTGTGTGTGTGTGTGTGTGTGTGTGTGTGTGTGTGTGTGTGTGTGTGTGTGTGTGTGTGTGTGTGTGTGTGTGTGTGTTTCTGTTTCATATTCCCAGAGTTTAGGAATAAGACATGATGTCAGTGAGAGCATCTCCATGAGGTTAACAGGCTGTGTGGGTATGTTTGTGTACAGAGTGTGTGTGTGTGCACGTATGCTTTTGTGAATGGGTGTGTTTGCTGTTGTATGTATGCGCGTCTGTGTGTATTTGTGATTGCCTGTGTAACGTGACCCCGGCCCCGGTCCACCCTTATGGGAACGGAACATGCTTAATTGATGAGGTAATGCTCCATTTTCTCTCCTAACGCTACACTATATTCACCCTGCCTCTTTTTCTTTCTTCTCTTTTGTTCCCTTGTTTCTTTCCCCCCTTCTCTTTTGTTCCCTTGTTTCTTTCCCCCCTTCTCTTTTGTTCCCTTGTTTCTTTCCCCCCTTCTCTTTTGTTCCCTTGTTTCTTTCCCCCTTTTTCTTTTGTCTCTCAAAAGCTGGATATAAACTGCGTGGCTCGCTAGCTAGTTCGTTCATCTCAAGACAAGGTAAAGATGCATTACTCTTTCCAATTTCACCTCCTATCCTCTGTTTCTCCCCCTTCTCTCCACCCCCTCACCCCTCCCCTCCCCTCCAAATCAGGACATGGTTATCGAGTTTTGTGGTTGGTGTTTTGTATTGTCTAGGCTGCTCCCCCCTCCTTCACCTCTCCCTCCCTTCACTGTGTGTGATTGTGATAAACAAAAGAATGGGACTGAAACAGATCCTTGCGGCACACCTTAGGCCTTATACCTTATGTACTGTAGCGTGGGGTTCATGTCCATTGGAATCTTAACAGTGCACCATCATACCTACTGTAACTCCACCCATTTTATATCTGTTAAGTGTCTCTCTGAATTTAGAACCAATTGTTGTGTCAAATTCACAAGGAGTTAACTAGCTAATACACACACATCTTAGTTGTTCGTTAAACAACAGCAACATCTTGACTGGTAAGATGTCTTAAGACCCATTCAAATCCAATTAAATGTTATTGGTCACATACACATGTTTAGCAGATGTTAGTGTAGAGAAATGCTTGTGCTTCTATCTCTGACAGTGCAGCAATATCTAACATGTAATCTAACAAGTCCATAACAATACCTAATACACACAAATCTAAATAAAGGAATGGAATAACAATATATACATATAAATATATAAATATATGGATGAGCAATGACAGAGCGGCATAGGCAAGATACAATAGGATGGTATAGAATACAGTATATACATATGAGATGAGTAATGTAAGATATGTAAACATTATTCTGAAAAGATGTTCTATGCTAAAGATATGTTCATAGGGAAGAGGAGTGGGACTGACAGCGTTTTAGCAACATGAAATCTTATTCAAATCTGTTCATATACATCCCCCAGGAAGAATATGACACCAATTTTCCTTTAAACATTTTCTGACAAGCGAGCACTTAGATATGGTCATTTTCACATTTTCATAAATTCATGGAATGTTTGGGAATGACATATATACTAAGGAATTTGGGAACCTTCTATAGCAATATAGAGTGGGAAAGAGGCCGTGCGTTTGGACACATAATAGACACTGCAGTAAATAAAACATCTGTCTTGTCCAGGACCCGAGTCCACGCAGACCAGTGCGCCATAGCCAATCAGTAGGCCAATATGCAAATAAGCCATCTGCCACACGGGCCTGCTATCGTTCTTTTTGAACTGGACTGTGTGTTTACAGGCAGTAGGGCCTGCTATCATTCTCTTTGAACTGGACTGTGTGTTTACAGGCAGTAGGGCCTGCTATCATTCTCTTTGAACTGGACTGTGTGTTTACAGGCAGTAGGGCCTGCCATCATTCCCTTTGAACTGGACTGTGTGTTTACAGGAAGTAGGGTCTGCCATCATTCACTTTGAACTGGACTCCGTGTTTACAGGCAGTAGGGCCTGCCATCATTCCCTTTGAACTGGACTGTGTGTTTACAGGCAGTAGGGCCTGCCATCGTTCACTTTCAACTGGACTGCGTGTTTACAGCCAGTAGGGCCTGCCATCGTTCACTTTGAACTGGACTGTGTGTTTACAGGCAGTAAGGCCTGCCATCGTTAACTTTGAACTGGACTGTGTGTTTACAGGCAGTAGGGCCTGCCATCGTTCACTTTGAACTGGACTGCGTGTTTACAGGCAGTAGGGCCTGCCATCGTTCACTTTCAACCGGACTGCGTGTTTACAGGCAGTAGGGCCTGCTATCGTTCACTTTCAACTGGACTGCGTGTTTACAGGCAGTAGGGCCTGTTATTGTTCACTTTCAACTGGACTGCGTGTTTACAGGCAGTAGGGCCTGCTATCGTTCACTTTCAACTGGACTGCGTGTTTACAGGCAGTAGGGCCTGTTATTGTTCACTTTCAACTGGACTGCGTGTTTACAGGCAGTAGGGCCTGTTATTGTTCACTTTCAACTGGACTGTGTGTTTAAAAGGCAGTAGGGCCTGCTATCATTCTCTTTGAACTGGACTGTGTGTTTACAGGCAGTAGGGCCTGCTATCATTTTCTTTGAACTGGACTGTGTGTTTACAGGCAGTAGGGCCTGCCATCATTCCCTTTGAACTGGACTGTGTGTTTACAGGCAGTAGGGCCTGCCATCATTCCCTTTGAACTGGACTGTGTGTTTACAGGCAGTAGGGCCTGCCATCATTCCCTTTGAACTGGACTGTGTGTTTACAGGCAGTAGGGCCTGCCATCATTCCCTTTGAACTGGACTGTGTGTTTACAGGCAGTAGGGCCTGCCATCATTCCCTTTGAACTGGACTGCCTGTTTACAGGCAGCACCTTTAGATCATTAGAACACATTTGCCAAAAGCCACAAAATATACCTGAATGGATTTCTACAAATATGTAAATACCACGGGAGTCCTTTTACATTTGAGAACTTCACAATCCTATTGATCAAACAACCATGAAAAGGTAGGCTATCTCTCCATGAGTTGTCTATTCACAACAACAAGATCAACAACTAATGCTAGCCAGAGTCGAGATGAGATCAAATCTAGCGAGGGAACATTAGATAAACCCTCTCAGCTAGTTGGCCATTAAAATTGCACTGATAAATTATGTGGAATAGTAGCTTGCTCGCCCTTCTGCAGCTTGCCAGCTTGCCTGCCAAAAACATGAGTTGGGACAAGCCTGCATGCTTGTCCCAACTCATGTTTTTACAACCGAATGGGAACTTGCTTGCCTGGCCGCCCATTTGATCGATGCCAAATACATTTGATTGAAGACTAAGAGATATGCTATCTAGCAAAGCAATTCACATGTCTTGCTAGCTAACCAAATGACATTGCAGCATCACTAGCTGTAGCCAATGAAAAACAATATGAAGGGAAAAAGTCAATCACTCATCCACTCCTCCAAGGAGTCCTCCCAGCAGCTAGCTAGCTAGCCAGCCAATGTTAAGCTGTTTCTAGCTTGCTAAATAAATAGCTAGTTACGTAAATAAATACGCTAGCCTAGGGGTGTCAAACTCAATCAGTGCACGGGCCATATTGAAACATTTGCAGGCCAGACATAGTCTATTTGTTTTTACAAAGAAACTTGCAACTGCGGCTCAAACTGGCAATTGTTTTATTTGAAAAATTATGGCAATTTATAATGTCTACTTATATGATGCTGTATATGGCATTTTGACATATTACAGTTTTTAACAATCACTTTGGCACTAATTTCATAACCTTGTGGTAATTTTTCAAAACTCTAGACACAAAACTCAAAACGGTCATCACTTGTAACACAGGCTGCCCAATGTTCAAAACATTGCATTGTCCATTCATATCTTTAAAGAAACCTTGTACTTGCAGAATCATTGGTTCAAATAACTAATTTATCATGAAATACCATAGGACCATTCATTTAGATCACCCACACACAAGATACCGATAGTTTCACTGTGTAATTGTTCGTACAATCATTAAATATTGTCATACAAAATATGTGATACGTGTTTCATTATGCTACTACACGTAAATACATCACTGTAAAAGGACTAGTAGAGAGAATACTACAGACACAGTGGAATCATTGAACAAAATATGACATTTATTGATGAAATACAATAAAATCACAACATAGGTTTCTTTGAATCAAAGCAAAAATAATTAGCTACAAAAAAAGAAAAAAACGTTAAAGGTCAACTGCAGTGTTCCTCACCTGGCTTACTGTAAAACATCAACTGCAGTGTTCCACACCTGGCTTACTGTAAAACATCAACTGCAGTGTTCCACACCTGGCTTACTGTAAAACATCAACTGCAGTGTTCCACACCTGGCTTACTGTAAAACATCAACTGCAGTGTTCCTCACCTGGCTTACTGTAAAACATCAACTGCAGTGTTCCTCACCTGGCTTACTGTAAAACATCAACTGCAGTGTTCCTCACCTGGCTTACTGTAAAACATCAACTGCAGTGTTCCTCACCTGGCTTACTGTAAAAACAAAACAAAAGGTTGATTACTGTACTTCTATATTTCCATCAACCCTGTCTTGTGGATTTGGCCACAGGTTCTCCAGAAATGATTTAGCTCATCAAGGAAGGTTACATTTGAACAGCGAATCATGTGGCTGCCTGCAACTCAATATATAGAGTATATAAAGTAGAGGGCTTTAGATGTTGTACGACCAGACATTAGAACGGGCAAGATGCGTAATCTAAGCAACTTTGACCGTGGTATGATTGTTGATGCCACACATGGTGATTCTAGCATCTCAGAAACAGCTGCCTTCCTGGGATTTTTACGCACTACTGTCTCTAGAGTTTACAGAGAATGGTGCGATAAACAAAACACATTCAGTGAGCGGCAGTTCTGTGGGCAAAAACACCTTGTTAATGAGAGGGGTCAGAGGAGAATGTCCAGACTCATTCAAGCTGACAGAAAGGCCACAAATACTCAAATAACAGCTGTTTAAAACAGTGGTGTGCAGAAGGGCATCTCTTAACGTAAAACACCGTGAATAATTCAGCTGTGGAGGCAAAACGGGTCCTACCCAGTACTAGATAGGTGTACTTAATAAAGTGTCCGTTGAGTGTACAGTAATGTCAAATCTGAAAACATGGTCTGGAAAAGTGGTACATGGGACCATAGAAACAGTGTTTGATGATGAAATATTACACCCATAGATAATGTAGTTCAATTGGTTCATGTTCCACGGTAATTGGTGTCAATGGATCTCGTTATCCTGAAACTTTCATGATCTAAACATGGAATATTGTTTGTCAGTTTCCATAAAACTATGCATTAAGAGTAATGCAACAGTTACTTATCATTTTGAGCAGTTGTATCAATTGATAGTTAGATCATTGTAATGAAATGAATAGACAGTCATTTCAGATGTAATGTGTGAATTGCATTTTGAAATGGTAATACTTTGATAAGTTGTCTCATTTTGAACAGGTGATTTTAGTTCAATGAACAAATGATCTTAGCTTTATGTGTATTGTATCCAAGCAATTGGGAAAAGTGTCAGAGTTTTGAAAAATGTGCATTTTGATCATTGGTTGTGAGTTTTGTGTCTAGAGTTTTGAAAAATGACATCAAGGTTACGGAATTAGTGCCAAAGTGATTGTAAAAAACTGTAAAACCAAGGAAGAGATAAATAATATTTGTCCAGCCTTTGCTGCTATGATATGCTGCGACACTAACCAAAAAGTATTTAATAACTCCAAATATCAAAAACATAGCTATAGGTTGTTGTAACATTTAAACCTAAAACATGTGTTTCATTTTTTGCACTGCATGTATCACTGGTGTGGTTGAATGCAGCATTGTTGTATGGTTCACTCAATGTATTGTAGTTGAGTAGCTAGCTAGAATAGCTAAGCTACTACTCAAATGTTGCTGTAATAGGCCTATTCATGGTGTTTTGTGGCAGGTTTAGTTTTTTGACTACTCATTGTCTACTCATTGTCACGCTTTAATAAACAAAGCCAGGCTGCAACATTTTATTAGCCTAGCTGTGACTGGCATGTGTCTGTACACTTTCCCTCCACTGCACGCTGTAAATGGGACACACGAAATATAGCGCAATTGAATTTGAATACACTGATGCAAGCACATCAGGCTGTAATTACTAGATGACTCAACTGTTGACTCATTTATCCTCGCTTGTGTGTCCTATTCGGCCCGCAGGCCTTGTGCGCTAGCCTATTAGCCACGTTATGACTGACTTGTGATCATTGCCCTGCTAGTTTGATTATATTGACGTTCCCAGCCTTGGTTATAGTCGTCCGTTTCTGTTCAAAATAGTGAGTCATTGAAACAGAACCAGTGCATCCTGAATGGGTGGAGGCAGCTAACAATGTACCAAAATAGTTCTACATGGAACCCAAAAGTGTTTTACTTGGAACCACAAAGGGTTCTTCAAAGGGTTCTCCTATGGGGACAGCCAAATAACTCTTTCAGGTTCTAGATAGCACCTTTTTTCCCCCTAAGAGTGTGGGGAATGGGATGCTGTGATTTATTTTTTTTATTATATTAATCATGCATTGAACTGCATCCATCTCTTCTGCTAACAATGTCTTACTGTACCACATGGAATGTTTTGTCAAATATTACCTTGGTTTTGAAGCATAAACTGAGAATTTGATATTTTTTGACTGATATTATGATTGTCTGTTTGTTTTATATCTGCTAAGTAGTTAAACACTGTCAGTTCCACCTTAAACAATGGGAAAAGTTAAACAATGTGTTGCATCCTCTGTGTATTATGGAATTCAAATCAAATCAAATTGATTTATAAAGCCCTTCTTACATCAGCTGATATCTCAAAGTGCTGTACAGAAACCCAGCCTGATAACCCCAAACAGCAAGCAATGCAGGTGTAGAAGCACGGTGGCTAGGAAAAACTCCCTAAAAAGGCCAAAACCTAGGAAGAAACCTAGAGAGAAACCAGGCAATGAGGGGTGGCCAAGTCCTCTTCTGGCTGTGCCAGGTGGAGATTATAACAGAACATGGCCAAGATGTTCAAATGTTCATAAATGATCAGCATGGTCAAATAATAATAATCACAGTAGTTGTCGAGGGTGCAACAGGTCAGCACCTCAGGAGTAAATGTCAGTTGGCTTTTCATAGCCGATCATTGAGAGTATCTCTACCGCTCCTGCTGTCTCTAGAGAGTTGAAAACAGCAGGTCTGGGATAGGTAGCACGTCCGGTGAACAGGTCAGGGTTCCATTGCCGCAGGCAGAACAGTTGAAACTGGAGCAGCAGCACGGCCAGGTGGACTGGGGACAGCAAGGAGTCATCATGCCAGGTAATCCTGAGGCATGATCCTAGGGCTCAGGTCCTCCGAGAGAGAGAAAGAAAGAAAGAGAGAATTAGAGAGAGCATACTTAAATTCACACAGGACACCGGATAAGACAGGAGAAATACTCCAGATATAACAGACTGACCCTAGCCCCCGACACAAACTAATGCAGCATAAATACTGGAGGCTGAGACAGGAGGGGTCAGGAGACACTGTGGCCCCATCCAATGATACCCCCGGACAGGGCCAAACAGGCAGGATATAACCCCACCCAATTTGCCAAAGCACAGCCCCCACACCACTAGAGGGATATCTTCAATCACCAACTTACCATCCCTAGACAAGGCCGAGTATAGCCCACGAAGATCTCCGCCACGGCACAACCCAAGGGGGGGCGCCAACCCAGACAGGAAGACCACGTCAGGGACTCAACCCACTCAAGTGACGCACCCCTCCTAGGGACGGCATGGAAGAACACCAGTAAGCCAGTGACTCAGCCCCTGTAATAGGTTTTGAGGCAGAGAATCCCAGTGGAGAGAGGGGAACCGGCCAGGCAGAGACAGCAAGGGTGATTCGTTGCTCCAGTGCCTTTCCGTTCACCTTCACACTCCTGGGCCAGACTACACTCAATCATATGACCTACTGAAGAGATGAGTCTTCAATAAAGACTTAAAGGTTGAGACCGTGTCTGCGTCTCTCACATGGATAGGTAGACCATTCCATAAAAATGGAGCTCTAGGAAAAAGTCCTGCCTCCAGCTGTTTGCTTAGAAATTCTAGGGACAATTAGGAGGCCTGCGTCTTGTGACTGTAGCGTATGTGTAGATATGTACAGCAGGACCAAATCGGAAAGATAGGTAGGAGTAAGCCCATATAATGCTTTGTAGGTTAGCAGTAAAACCTTGACATTAGCCCTTGCCTTAACAGGAAGCCAGTGTAGAGAGGCTAGCACTGGAGTAATATGATCAAATTTTGGGGTTCTAGTCAGGATTCTAGCAGTCGTATTTAGCACTAACTGAAGTTTATTTAGTGCTTTATCCGGGTAGCCAGAAAGTAGATCATTGCAGTAGTCTAACCGAAAAGTGACAAAAGCATGGATGAATTTTTCTGCATCATTTTTGGACAGAAAGATTCAGATTTTTGCAATGTTACGTAGATGGGAAAAAAGCTGTCCTTGAAACAGTCTTGAGAGATCAGGGTCCAGAGTAACGCCGAATTCAGCATCTCCCGCTTCACCCCTCAATTGTGTGCATTGTGGACTGTATGGGTGTTTGTGTATCTGTGTGCACATTTGCATACGTGTGTATCTGTGTGTGCCGGAGTCTATGTCTGTGTGTATATGTGTCTTTGTCCCCGTGTCCTTGTTCATCTGCACACTGAGTGGGAATAGTGCAAGTCGACATGTGATTGTCCGTGTCACACGTCTGGCTGTTCACGTTCTCCAGATTGCTGGGATTCAGATTGCGGCATCATCCCAACTTCCATTCATATCTTTTATTTCCATTACGCTGTTATTCTCCTTTTGCCTTGGAGCACTCTGTTATTGTTGATGGTGGATTTGGTTTGTTTGTGGTTACCGAGACGTGCGTGTGTGTACGTGTGTGGAAACACTTGTCGGCATTGGGACAAGTGAGACACGTCAACAGCAGCTGATGCCTCTTCTGGTGTGTGTGCGTGCGTGCCCGTGTGTGTGCGTGCGCGCCCGTGTGTGTGTGTGCGCGCCCGTGTGTGTGTGTGCGCGCCCGTGTGTGTGCGTGCCCGTGTGTGTGCACGCCCGTGTGTGTGTGTGTGTGTGTGTGTGTGTGTGTGTGTGTGTGTGTGTGTGTGTGTGTGTGTGTGTGTGTGGACCCTTCACCGCGGTATACAGTGTTATAATTAGACGTGTTTCATATAAAGTGTAACCCGTGGACCGGCATGCCAGCCATTTCATAGGTAACCCACGTCAGGTCTGAGAAACTCATTTTGCCGTCTCGTCTGTCTTAAATAGCCATGTGCCAGCAGGATAGTGTGTGTGTGTGTGTGTGTCTGCTTGCGAGTGTGTGTGTGTGTGTGTGTGTCTGCTTGCGAGTGTGAAGTGGGCCAACAATGCTCTGAGCTGTATGTCTCAGCCGACTATTCAAGGAAGAAGTTATTAGTTTTAAGAAACATGTTTAGAAGAAGACTAAGTCAATCCATATATTTGATTGGGTTAAAGGTCTGAAGCATAATCACATTCCATTGGACGAGACCATTACCAGCAGCTGCTTCCTAATTGGCCTCCACCTATCAGCGAAGGCCTTGCAGCAACGTGTATCAGACATGACTGTACATTACACTACACACCGTTGTCCCTGGCATTGATAAGGCCGACTGTATACATAGCTGAGTCTGCCCCATTTGGACCCGCTTCGTTATAGTCTGTCTGGCTGCCGTGATCGCCCACGTGCAAGCCCCTGAGACAGGGCAGAGCGGGGACAGCTCAGGCCTGATTAATGAACACCGGAGAAGACTTGATAGAGGGGGAGACCGATGGACAGCAGAGGAAAAGGAGGAGGGAGATGCTTGATACAGAATCGCCTGCCTTACCAGCCGTGAGACCTGCCAATTTGTCAGAAGAGTAAGGAGAGAGGGATGGAGAGATGGTGAGATGCAGGCCCTCTGAAGGGAGAGTGTTGAGTACGGCCTGACTCTGATTCCACCTGACAGAACCTTTTGAAGTGTTCATTACTCACTCTGACTTTAGGCCCCCACACCCAATCACACACACAAGCAAGTACACACACACATAGTAAAGAACGCACACAATCGCTCTCTCATACACAGTCAACCCACCAGAAGTTCCCACACACTAGCTTTTGGCTCCCAGTCTCTCCCCTATCACCACTCTCTTCTCTCTCATTCTCTCTCTACCTTTATTTTCTCTTCTCTATGTCACTGTAACGCCATGACACATTACTTCCTGAATCACATGCACCTAGAGCCCTCTATCACAAGGATACATAAGCTCTTACGATACAGAAGAAGAAGCCCTTTGAAGATTAACCGAACCACTAGCCCACAGTTCAGCCTGTCCCTCCAGCCTCCCATGTTGCTCTGTCCACTCTATCCTATCAGAGGGACCAGCCCGGCGGGCCTCTGAAGCTAATAACGCTACTTAAAAAGGCAGGTGAAATAACAAATGTTTGAATGGGCTGAGGTTTCTCCATGTGAAGCCATTCCTTCCCCCCCCACCCCCCCCCCCCATTTGGTCTGGACCGTTTATCAGCTCCCTGTGGGAACATGGGATTTGTGGTTCTGACAGCCGGCGCGTGGTGAGATTGGTTCGTGAACCAAACGAGTCTTCGGATTTAAAAGGGCGACTGATGTTTTTTCCCCGTTTGATCGTTCTCTCTCTGGAATTTGTGGTTACTGTTGTGGTTACTGTTGTTATTGTTTATGTCATGTTGGGGCTACTAGCTTTGGTCTCAGAAAATATATACATATATGGACATCCAATGGCTTTGGAGCAGGTCCTGGAGATCAAAGTAGATGCCGTTTCAACCCTTATTGCTATTCATCAGGTGAATGAGTGTTTCTGGGGTGGCGAGCTTTGTGTGCTTGTGAGCTGTTGTAGAGCTGTTATTGAGTGAAACTGTGTGTTGGATGTGGGCTTATCGACCTGTGTGTGTCTGTCTGTGTAACCTTCGGTGTCTTGCTAGCTGGTGTCCTTTCCACGGTGTCTGTATGGCCTCATCTGTTTGTATTGAAAGCACCCAACCCATCCTCCAACCTGCCCCCACTTCAAAGAAGTTGCCCCTAACTGGTCCAAGATCAGATTTATTTACCTAATGGTTAAGGCTAAAATTGGGTAATTTGATCCTGTGCTTAGGGGCAACTTCTACAAACTCAGCTTGATCGAGCAGTCTTCCTCAGAAACCCCTCTTTACCCAAGGGAGGCCAATGACCAGTCAGTCATAGGGGAGTGATGTCCCTGTCTCTTTCTTTGTCTGTCTCTCTCTTTATCTCCCTCTCTCACTCGCCTGAAAGGGGGAAGGAGTCTGAGAGGGCTGGAGAAACCAAGGTTTCTTCGTCATTTGGGGCTAAACTACCACACACTTATCACACACACCTCAGTCCCTTAACACAGAAACAGGGACCTGGACACCTCAGTCCCTTAACACAGAAACAGGGACCTGGACACCTCAGTCCCTTAACACAGAAACAGGGACCTGGACACCTCAATTCTGCTGCTTCCAAGATGAGCTACAAAATGTGAACATCCACCTCTCCTTTGTGCACGCTTTTTTCGGAATGTCGGAATGCACGTTTAAGTCAAATCAAATCAAATTGTATTTGTCACATACGCCTAGTACAACAGGTGTAGTAGACCTTACCATGAAATGCTTACTTACAAGCCCTTAACCAACAACGCAGTTTTAAGAAAACAAGAGTTAAGAAAAATATTTACTACATAAACTAAAGTAAAAAATAGAAGAGCAACAATAAAATAACAATAACGATGCTTTATACAGGGGGTACCAGTACAGAGTCAATGTGGAGGCTTTATACAGGGGGTACCAGTACAGAGTCAATGTGGAGGCTTTATACAGGGGGTACCAGTACAGAGTCAATGTGGAGGCTATATACATGGGGTACCAGTACAGAGTCAATGTGGAGGCTATATACAGGGGGTACCAGTACAGAGTCAATGTGGAGGCTTTATACAGGGGTACCAGTACAGAGTCAATGTGCGGGTTAGGCTTCAAAAAGAAGAAGGAAAGAAGCAGAGGAGAGACATTATTAGGAAAGCTTTATTCTAAGACAAATATTTTAGCAGCTAAAGCCATTGTGTTTTTTAGCTGCATTCGTTTTATCTCGTCTGACGTGCCAGGTATGCAGAGTTTCCACAATTGAGACCATTCCATTGGTAAATCTGGCAAGGCAAAACGGAAGCATCCAATGTGATTGGGGCATGGTCAGATAGAGCTTTGATTGGCGGTAGTGCAAAACCAATTACAGTGGAGACTGAGTATGGACCATCCAAATAATGTTCTCATGCATGCTTTCTCTACTGACTGATCTCTTAGCATTCACCACAAGGGTTACAGTCAATCTGAACCCATTGCTCATATTAACCCAGTAAAGCCCCAGTACACACTGGACTAGGACTGTGTGATGATGCTGTGTACTTTGCCACAAGAATCTAACCTATATGTACTATACCCGAGTGGCGCAGTGGTCTAAGGCACTGCATCTCAGTGCTAGAGGCATCACTACAGACCCTTGTTCGATTCCAGGCTGTATCACAACTCGCCGTGATTGGGAGTCCCATAGGGCAGTGCACAATTGGCCCAGCGTCGTCCAGGTTAGGGTTGGGTCGTGTTAGGCCGTCATTGTAAATAAGAATTTGTTCTTAACTGACTTTTTATTTATTTTTTATTTATCCCTCACCCCTACTTTCTATCACTCTCTCCCCCTTTCTACCACTCTCTCCCTCTTTCTACCACTCTCTCCCCCTATCCCTCAACCCCCTCTTTCTACCACTCTCTCCCCCTATCCCTCACCCCCTCTTTCTACCACTCTCTCCCCCTATCCCTTACCCCCCCTTTTTTCCACTCTTTCCCCCTTTCTACCATTCTCTCCCTCTTTCTACCCCTCTCTCCCCCTTTATACCACTCTCTCCCCCTATCCCTTACCCCCCCTTTTTTCTACTCTTTCCCCCTTTCTACCATTCTCTCCCTCTTTCTACCACTCTCTCCCCCTATCCCTTATTCCCCCTTTTTTCCACTTTTTCCCTCTTTCTACCATTCTCTTCCCCTTTATACCACTCTCTCCCCCTATCCCTCACCCCCTCTTTCTACCCCTCTCTCCCCCTTTCTACCACTCTCTCCCCCTATCCCTCAACCCCCCCTTCTTCCACTCTTTCCCCCTTTCTACAATTCTTTCCCTCTTTCTACCACTCTCTTCCCCTATCCCTCAACCCCCTCTTTCTACCACTCTCTCCCCCTATCCCTTCCCCCCCCTTTTTCCACTCTCCCCTTTTCTACCATTCTCTCCCTCTTTCTACCCCTCTCTCCCCCTTTATACCACTCTCTCCCCCTATCCCTTACCCCCCCCTTTTTCCACTCTTTCCCCCTTTCTACCATTCTCTCCCTCTTTCTACCCCTCTCTCCCCTTTATACCACTCTCTCCCCCTATCCCTTACCCCCCCTTTTTTCCACTCTTTCCCCCTTTCTACCATTCTCTCTCTCTTTCTACCACTCTCTCCCCCTATCCCTTACCCCTCCTTTTTTCCACTCTTTCCCCCTATCCCTCACCCCCTCTTTCTACCACTCTCTCCCCCTATCCCTCACCCCCTCTTTCTACCACTCTCTCCCCCTATCCCTCACCCCCTCTTTCTACCACTCTCTCCCCCTATCTCTCACCCCCCCTTTCTACCACTCTCTCCCCCTATCCCTCACCCCCCCTTTATACCACTCTCTCCCCCTATCTCTCACCCCCCCTTTCTACCACTCTCTCCCCCTATCTCTCACCCCCCCTTTCTACCACTCTCTCCCCCTATCCCTCACCCCCTCTTTCTACCACTCTCTCTCCCCTATCCCTCACCCCCTCTTTCTACCACTCTCTCCCCCTATCCCTCACCCCCTCTTTCTACCACTCTCTCCCCTATCCCTCACCCCCTCTTTCTACCACTCTCTCCCCCTATCCCTCACCCCCTCTTTCTACCACTCTCTCCCCCTATCTCTCACCCCCCCTTTCTACCACTCTCTCCCCCTATCCCTCACCCCCCCTTTATACCACTCTCTCCCCCTATCCCTCACCCCCCCTTTATACCACTCTCTCCCCCTATCCCTCACCCCCTCTTTCTACCACTCTCTCCCCCTATCCCTCACCCCCCCTTTCTACCACTCTCTCCCCTATCCCTCACCCCCTCTTTCTACCACTCTCTTCCCCTTTCTACCACTCTCTTCCCCTATCGCTCACCCCCTCTTTCTACCACTCTCTCCCCCTATCCCTCACCCCCTCTTTCTACCACTCTCTCCCCCTATCTCTCACCCCCTCTTTCTACCACTCTCTCCCCCTTTCTACCACTCTCTCCCCCTATCCCTCACCCACTCTTTCTACCACATCCTTCTCTTAACCCTAGTCACCCGACGGATAAGGCATGTGTGTATTCGTTAAAGTGCTTGATTTTTTCCCCCGCCCATTATTGGGTATGGAAATTATATAATTCGCAACTAACCTCAACTCAAGTTTTTTTTTTTATAAAACATTTCAAATGAAATCTGCGGTAATTTGATTAATCTCCCTATAAATAATGTAACTTAAATAGGGAAAGATTTACTTAAAAAAGGGGAATTGCACAGTAGTAAAGTAGTAGTAAAGTAGTAAAGTCGTCCTCAGCTTTGTATGATCATTAAATCCAAACCATTGTCAGGTGGACTGCTATTGAAGGCCCTGAAAACAACAAATGTAATCATTTTTCTGGGTAATATCTTTACATTTTCAAATTCGCATGTCCGCCTCG
The DNA here is from genome assembly GCF_029448725.1 of Salvelinus fontinalis. NCBI lineage: Eukaryota > Metazoa > Chordata > Actinopteri > Salmoniformes > Salmonidae > Salvelinus > Salvelinus fontinalis. The sequence goes on from NC_074676.1 coordinate 50,685,213, forward strand.
AGCAGTACAGTAGTTTATGCCACAATCTGTTGGGCCCTGACCACTTCCCCTGTCCTCCCCTTAGCCTGCCCTCCAACCCCTCTTGCACTCACTCCCCACGCCCCCCTCTCTGCCATCCCTCACCTGTGAGCCCAGAGAGCCTCCATGACATTGCCTTATTAAATTGCACTTATCAATCATTCTTACCAGGGATGCCACCGTCCACCACATTAAAGAAGTCAGAGAAGTGTGGTTTCAGCAGCCCTGTCGTGCCTTCGCAGACCACTTCCTACTCCCCCCGAACGGCATTCACACATCATCATCAGCCTGTTATTCCAGGACCTAGAGGTAAAGTCCTCCCTGTACCCCCCAGTCCCCCCATTCACACATCATCATCAGCCTGTTATTCCAGGACCTAGAGGTAAAGTTCTCCCTGTACCCCCCAGTCCCCCCATTCACACATCATCATCAGTCTGTTATTACAGGACCTAGAGGTAAAGTCCTCCCTGTACCCCCCAGTCCCCCCATTCACACATCATCATCAGTCTGTTATTACAGGACCTAGAGGTAAAGTCCTCCCTGTAACCCCCAGTCCCCCCATTCACACATCATCATCAGCCTGTTATTCCAGGACCTAGAGGTAAAGTCCTCCCTGTACCCCCCAGTCCCCCCATTCACACATCATCATCAGTCTGTTATTACAGGACCTAGAGGTAAAGTCCTCCCTGTACCCCCCAGTCCCCCCATTCACACATCATCATCATCAGCCTGTTATTCCAGGACCTAGAGGTAAAGTCCTCCCTGTACCCCCCAGTCCCCTCATTCACACATCATCATCATCAGCCTGTTATTCCAGGACCTAGAGGTAAAGTCCTCCCTGTACCCCCCAGTCCCCCCATTCACACATCATCATCATCAGCCTGTTATTCCAGGACCTAGAGGTAAAGTCCTCCCTGTACCCCCCAGTCCCCCCATTCACACATCATCATCAGTCTGTTATTACAGGACCTAGAGGTAAAGTCCTCCCTGCACCCCCAGTCCCCTCATTCACACATCATCATCAGTCTGTTATTACAGGACCTAGAGGTAAAGTCCTCCCTGTAACCCCCAGTCCCCTCATTCACACATCATCATCAGCCTGTTATTACACCTAGAGGTGAGGTCTCCCCCAACTCTCCCTTATACTCACCAGTCCTTTCCCACCCCGACCTTGTCCTCCCTGCCTCCCCCTCTCCACCCCAACCATGTCCTCCCTGCCTCCCCCTCCACCATTAAGTGGTATAACTGTCAGATTAAGTTGTCATTTAGTGGTATAACTGTCAGATGAAGTCATGTCATTAAATGGTATAACTGTCAGATTAAGTCATGTCATTATGGGGTTTAACTGTCAGATTAAATCGTGGTATAACTATCAGATTAAGTTGTGTCATTAAGTGGTATAACTGTCAGATTAAATTGTTTCATTATGTGGTATAACTGTCAGATTAAGTCGTGTCATTATGTGGTATAACTGTCAGGTTAAGTCGTGTCATTATGTGGTATAACTGTCAGATTAAATTGTGTCATTATGTGGTATAACTATCAGAGTAAATCGTGTCATTAAGTGGTTTAACTGTCAGATTAAGTCGTGTCATTATGTGGTATAACTATCAGATTAAATCGTGTCATTATGTGGTATAACTATCATATCAGATTAAATAATGTCATTATGTGGTATAACTATCATATTAAGTCGTGTCATTAAATGGTATAACTGTCAGATGAAATTGTGGTGTAACATTGTGGTATAACTATCAGATTATGTGGTGTCATTATGTGGTATAACTGTCAGATTAAATCGTGGTATAACATTGTGGTATAACTATTAGATTAAATCGTGTCATTAAGTGGTATAACTATCAGATTAAGTCGTGTCATTATGTGGTATAACTATTAGATTAAATCGTGGTATAACTATCAGATTAAGTTGTGTCATTATGTGGTATAACTGTCAGATTAAGTCATGTCATTATGGGGTTTAACTGTCAGATTAAATTGTGGCATTATGTGGTATAACTATCAGATTAAGTTGTGTCATTAAATGGTATAACTGTCAGATTAAGTCGTGTCATTAAATGGTATAACTGTCAGATTAAATCGTGGTATAACATTATGTGGTATAACTATCAGATTAAGTCATGTCATTATGTGGTAAAACTCAAATTAAATCGTGTCATTATGTGGTATAACTGTCAGATTAAATCGTGGCATTATGTTGTATAACTATCAGATTAAGTCGTGTCATTAAGTGGTATAACTGTCAGATTAAATCGTGGTATAACATTATGTGGTATAACTATCAGATTAAGTCGTGTCATTATGTGGTAAAACTATCAAATTAAATCGTGTCATTATGTGGTATACCTGTCAGATTAAATCGTGTCATTATGTGGTATAACTTTCAGATTAAGTCGTGTCATTAAATGGTATAACTATCAGATTAAGTCGTGTCATTATGTGGTATAACTGTCAGATTAAGTCATGTCATTATGTGGTATAACTGTCAGATTAAATCGTGGTATAACATTATGTGGTGTAACTGTCAGATTAAATTGTGTCATTATGTGGTATAACTGTCAGATTAAGTTGTGTCATTATGTAGTATAACTGTCAGATTAAGTCGTGTCATTATGTGGTATAACTGTCAGAATAAGTCATGTCATTATGTGGTATAACTATCAGATTAAATTGTCATTAAATGGTGTCAGATTAAATCGTGGTTTAACATTATGTGGTATAACTGTCAGATTAAATTGTGTCATTATGTGGTATAACTGTCAGATTAAGTTGTGTCATTATGTGGTATAACTATCAGATTAAATTGTGTCATTATGTGGTATAACTATCAGATTAAGTCGTGTCATTATGTGGTAAAACTATCAAATTAAATCGTGTCATTATGGGGTTTAACTGTCAGATTAAATTGTGGCATTATGTGGTATAACTATCAGATTAAGTTGTGTCATTAAATGGTATAACTATCAGATTAAGTTGTGGCATTAAGTGGTATAACTGTCAGGTTAAATTGTGTCATTAAGTGGTATACCTGTCAGATTAAGTCATGGTATAACTATCAGATTAAGTTGTGTCATTAAGTGGTATAATTGTCAGATTAAGTCATGTCATTATGGGGTTTAACTGTCAGATTAAGTCATGGTATAACTATCAGATTAAGTTGTCATTAAGTGGTATAATTGTCAGATTAAGTCATGTCATTATGGGGTTTAACTGTCAGATTAAGTCATGGTATAACTATCAGATTAAGTTGTGTCATTAAGTGGTATACCTGTCAGATGAAGCCATGGTATAACTGTCAGGTTAAATCGTGTCATTAAGTGGTATAACTGTCCGATTAAGTCGTGTCATTATATGGTATAACTATCAGATTAAATCGTGTCATTAAGTGGTATAACTATCAGATTAAATCGTGTCATTAAGTGGTATAACTATCAGATTAAGTCGTGTCATTATGTGGTGTAACTGTCAGATTAAATTGTGTCATTAAGTGGTATAACTATCAGATTAAGTTGTGTCAGTATGTGGTATAACTGTCAGGTTAAGTCGTGTCATTAAGTGGTATAACTGTCAGGTTAAGTCGTGTCATTAAGTGGTATAACTGTCAGATTAAGTCGTGTCATTATGTGGTATAACTGTCAGGTTAAATTGTGTCATTAAGTGGTATACCTGTCAGATTAAGTCATGGTATAACTATCAGATTAAGTTGTGGTATAATTGTCAGATTAAGTCATGTCATTATGGGGTTTAACTGTCAGATTAAGTCATGGTATAACTATCAGATTAAGTCGTGTCATTATGTGGTATAACTGTCAGGTTAAGTCGTGTCATTATGTGGTATAACTATCAGATTTGGGATGTTGTGTTCTACACTAACATAAAAGGCTAAAATGATGGTGTTCATTAATCTTCATCAGTCGAGACGGTTGTCATATCTATTTGGTTGACTTTAACCGCCCTGTGGTACCAATTTCATCTGTAATTGATTTATCATACTCAGAGATTCTTCTTCACGCACCACTTTCCCTCCTGAAATGTTAGCCGAACCCGTTGAGCCGAGAGACGTAGGTGGAGCCGCAGGGCACCACAATTTGGCAAACAAAGACTCGCGAGCCGCACGGTTCGTTAGCTCGACTTCTCGTCTTCAAAAGAGCTATTAAAACACTCCTCAGCCTTCTCCTCCCACGGATTTATGCAGGCATGCATGCACGCGCACTCACACTCACACAGCTACCTGTTGATATCTCTCCCCACAAACCGCCCGTCATAATAAGGGAGGCTTTTTCTTTTATTTTTAAATTAATCCACCTTTGTATAAAATATATTTTTTAAGGAAAAGTTGGCAGTGAAATAGAACTACAAGGTGGGGGAAGAAAAAGCTAGCGAACCAACGCGATTTTCAAAGTGGAACTAATCCAGAGAGCTTTTCTGTTGGGCATGCAGCCCCTCATGCATGCCCAAACCACAATGGAGCCCACTGCTCCCTCTCTCTCTCATCTCTCCCTCCCTCCCTTTCTCCATCTCCCGCCAGCTGTCTGAAGTCAGCCTCCAGTCTCCCCTCTCGTCCCCTCCCACGTCACCACATTTGCATATTTGACCCAGATTAGCTACAGGCCCACCCACTGGGCGATGTGTGGGGAGGACCTGCCATCACTTCCAGACTCAGTTTCATCTGTCCTCCATAGCGATGTGCTAAAGTCACCGCTAACAGGCCTCCCTTAGAGCCCCACTGAAAGGCCCTTAGAGTCCCTGCTGGGGAGAATGTCCCCAACCTCCTCCATCTCTCCTTCCACCCAACCCCCAAACTGCAGCTTGCCCCCCCCCCCCCCCCACCTTCGCATGCTAAAAGCCTTTTTGGACTTGTTAGTTGACAAGCTGAAACATGGGTGTAAAACTTTGTTTACTCGCAATTCCTCCCCTGGAAAATATTCACCACAGTGTAAATGCGGAACGTGACACGTGAGCAAGGCCATTTAAGTAATTGGAAATTGTTCTGCAACACTTTAGTTTTGGTCACCCCTTTTTTTTTTTTTTTCAGTCCTAATTGACTCTGACCATTTGCATAATTGACATTGGCGGACCCTACTTGGATCGGTTGGCACGGTGGGACAGGAGCTGATCAGTAGCCAGAAAGGAAGTCTATACGCCATATACTGGATGGGATAAGTGATGGTGATCTAGTGACTAGGGGTATGTCCAAAATGGCATCCTATTCTCTATACTCTATATAGTGCATCCCATGGTCCCGGGTCGAAAGTAGTGCACTTCGTAGGGAATAGGGTGCCATCTTGACTCAGTCTAAGTGACATGTGAATGATACTGCTGCTGGAGAGCTTGTTGATACCAGAGGGGTGGTGTGGAAACACAAATGATTGATTATGATCGGAATGGAGGACGCAGGACCCCCCTTGTGTGTGTGTGGGGGGGGGGGGGGGTCTGCATGTGTCAGGGAGGGTTTCATTATTACACTTGTCAGGCGCTGCCTGCAGAGAGACTTGTCAAAATGTTCCTGTCTCGATTCGCCAGCCACCCTGTACTCTTTACTGTACACTAGATAAATGTAGCTCAACCAGTCCAGGCCACATCTCTAGCAAGGGCTCCCTAAGACAGAATATGTACTGTAGCAACCCATAACACTATGCTACGTTAACACAGCCTGATACTTCACATACCTGAACATGACTTATGGTTGAAAGAAGTGAGTGAAAGTTTACCAGGGTTGAGGAATGGTTTTACTGTTCTTCAACAAGACATTGTACAAGTGGCAACAACAAGCTGAATTGCGAGCGCAACTTACATTTTACAATTGGCAATACTAACTTAAATGTGTTGTTAATTAGGCCTGTGGTGATAAAATGGTCTCTTTACACTGCTGCTTTACTGTAACCAGTACTGACTCAGTGCTCTATTACCATTAGCTAGAGAACAGTTGAACCAGTGAACTGGAGAGAAAGAAGAGAGGGCGAGAGAGAGAGAGGGTGACACACAGAGAGAGAGGGTGACACACAGAGAGAAAGGGTGACACACAGAGAGAGAGGGTGACACACAGAGAGAGAGGGTGACACACAGAGAGAGAGGGTGACACACAGAGAGAGAGGGTGACACACAGAGAGAGAGGGTGACACACAGAGAGAGAGGGTGACACACAGAGAGAGAGGGTGACAGAGAGAGAGAGGGTGACAGAGAGAGAGAGGGTGACAGAGAGAGAGAGGGTGACAGAGAGAGAGAGGGTGACAGAGAGAGAGAGAGTGACAGAGAGAGAGAGAGAGTGACAGAGAGAGAGAGAGAGTGACAGAGAGAGAGAGAGAGTGACAGAGAGAGAGAGAGGGTGACAGAGAGATAGAGGGTGACACACAGAGAGATAGAGGGTGACACACAGAGAGATAGAGGGTGACACACAGAGAGATAGAGGGTGACACACAGAGAGATAGAGGGTGACACACAGAGAGATAGAGGGTGACACACAGAGAGATAGAGGGTGACACACAGAGAGATAGAGGGTGACACACAGAGAGATAGAGGGTGACACACAGAGAGATAGAGGGTGACACACAGAGAGATAGAGGGTGACACACAGAGAGAGAGAGGGTGACACACAGAGAGAGAGAGAGAGGGTGACACACAGAGAGAGAGAGAGAGGGTGACACACAGAGAGAGAGAGAGAGGGTGACACACAGAGAGACAGGGTGAGAGAGGGTGACACACAGAGAGAGAGGGTGAGAGAGGGTGACAGAGAGAGAGGGTGAGAGAGGGTGACAGAGAGAGAGGGTGACAGAGAGAGAGGGTGAGAGAGAGAGAGAGAGGGGGGGGTGAGAGGGAGAGAGGGAGAGAGGATGAGAGAGAAAAGTTGAGGGACAGTGTCTGACAAACCAATCAACCTGCACATGTACTCTACTGTATGCTTATTGTTATTGTTGAATGTATGGTTATTTTGACCCTTGGTTATTGTTGTTACTGTTGTCACGTTGACCATTTTGATTCTCATTTTTATATTGTAAATAAGCTTTGGCAATATGTACATTGTTACGTCATGCCAATAAAGCAAATGTAATTGAAATTAATTGAAATTGAATTGAGAGGGTGACAGAGAGAGAGAGGGTGACAGAGAGAGAGAGGGTGACAGAGAGAGAGAGGGAGTGAGAGAGGGTGACAGAGATAGCGAGAGAGAGAGAGAGAGGGTGGGAGAGAGAGAGGGTGGGAGAGAGAGAGAGAGAGAGAGAGAGGGTGGGAAAGAGAGAGAGATAGAGAGAGAGGGTGATAGAGAGAGAGAGAGAGAGGGTGACAGAGCGGGAGGAGGAGTGACTGGGAAAAGGGTGTGTCTGTCTCTGTGAGGTCAGTGTGGTTCTCTGTCCTGCCTGCAGCCACTGCAGCATTGCCTCAGCAAACACAGTAATTATTCAGTAGAGGAGTCTGGACACTCCACTCCTCCACCGGTGTGTGCGTGTGCGTGCGTGCGTGTCCAAAAGTCCATTCCAGCCCGCCAAACAATAGGCAGGGATATGAAAAGACGGGGCACTTCAAAAAGGAGGGGTCTCTCCCTGTCTCAGGCTGGAAAGCAATTGAGGAAGGGCACAGGGAGGCTGCATCCTAAATGGCACACTATCCTAAATAGTTTCCAGTCAGACTCTGTTGAGGCTTTGTGTAGTGCATTATATAGGAAACTGGTTGCCATTTGGGACATACGCAGAGAGAGAGCCGTGGTTCATTCTATTATTACTGTAAATACAATGGCCATATAGCGGCATGGCGATAGAGGATCGTGCCCTAGTTTCCAGTCAGCCTCTATTGATAGAGCCATAAATCACAGCAAAGTTAAGTGAATTACTGCAGCAGGGAGCTGTGGCTTTGATAATGTTTATGTGGTATCAGCTCACCATCTCTTTCCCTCTCTTTCCCTTACCATCGCTCTCTCTCTCTCTCTCTCTGCTTCTCTCTCATTCTGAGCTCACCATCTCTCTCTCTCCCTCTCTGCTTCTCTCTCATTCTGAGCTCACCATCTCTCTCTCTCTCTCTGCTTCCCTCTCATTCTGAGCTCACCATCTCTCTCTCTCTCTCTGCTTCCCTCTCATTCTGAGCTCACCATCGCTCTCTCTCTCTCTCTCTGCTTCTCTCTCATTCTGAGCTCACCATCTCTCTCTCTCTCTCTCTCTCTGCTTCCCTCTCATTCTGAGCTCACCAAATTCAAATTCAAATTCAAGCTGCTTTATTGGCATGAAAAACATTGTGTCAATATTGCCAAAGCAACAATGTATACAATATACATTGTAATACAATTAAAACAATGACAAACAATAATATAGAATGGCAGTAAATAATAATACAAAATTAAATATAAAAATAGTAACAATAAAATGGTAACAGTCAATAGTCGAATGTAATGTATGGTGTAATGCACCACTACCATCATTAAACTGCTATCATTACCATTACCACCCATACCATTACTATTTGGAATGATAAACAACAATAACAATAACAGTAATAACACTAACAGTCCTAATAAGTAAGTTACTGCTTACTATGCAGATGTTATTATTCAGTGTCCCTCAGGCTATGGCAGGTAAATACATATTTGGCTGCAAGAGAAGCCATTGCTCCTTCGCCCATGAGTATTTTTAGTTTTTCCTCTGGGTTTAATAAGTAAAAATTTGGAATAAATGTAGTCATTTCTGTGAATAATGAATCTCTTGGTGAGGAATATTTATCACAGTAAAGGAGAAAGTGCATCTCTGTTTCTACGTCCCCTGTCAGGCAGTGACCACATACACGCTCCTCTTTGGGTAGCCATGTCTTTTTATGTCTGCCGGTTTCTATTGCCAATCGGTGGTCACTCAGCCTGTACTTGGTAAGGATCTGTCTCTGCTTCGAATCTCTGACAGAGTAGAGATATTCAGCCAATTCATATTCTCTGTTTAGGGTCAGATAGCAATTTAGTCGGCTTTGGGATTTTGTTTCGTTTTTCCAATGTTGTAAATATGAGTCCTTTGATTGGTTCATAATTTTGTTTATTGGAATTCTTTCTTTTGAAGCAGTGCTGGTGTCAGCTTGGTTGGTTAGGTCCAACACCAGCTGACTGAGAGGGCTCGTTTCTGGGCTCAGCTCTTGGGTTTGAAGTGCTTTAAATTGCAGACTCGAATTTGGACTTGAATTTAGATGTAGCCAAAATTTTAATGATCTTTTCTGTATTTTCATTATTACTGGAAAGCGGCCCAATTCTGCCCTACATGCATTAGTTGGTGTATTTCTCTGGACTTGTAGTATTTTCCGACAGAATTCTGCATGTAAGGTTTCAATTGGATGTTTGTCCCACATTTTAAAGTCCAGTTTATTGAGTGGCCCCCAAACCTCACTTCCGTAAAGAGCTATTGGTAGGATTACACTGTCAAATATTTTGGTCCAAATTCTAATTGGGATGTTGATTTTGAATAATTTCATTTTTATTGCATTCAATGCTCTGCGGGCTTTTTCTTTGAGTGCATTCACTGCCCTATTAAAGTTTCCCGATGCAGATATGGTCAGACCAAGGTAGGTGTAATTTTTTGTGTGTTCAATGATGGTGTTGTTCAGGGTGAATTTATATTTGTGTTTCTGACATCTGTTTTGTTTTTGGAAAATCATGATTTTAGTTTTTGGGAAATTTACTGCCAGGGCCCAATTATGGCAATATTGCTCTAGAATATTAATGTTCTGTTGAAGACCTTCTTTGGTTGGTGATAGAAGTACCAAGTCATCAGCATATAGCAGGTATTTCACCTCTGTGTCAAATAGTGTGAGTCCTGGGGCTGGAGAATTGTCCAACATGTCTGCTAATTCATTGATATAAATGTTGAAAAGATTTGGACTCAAACTACAGCCTTCACCATCTCTCTCTCTCTCGCTCTCTCTCTGCTTCTCTCTCATTCTGAGCTCACCATCTCTCTCTCTCTCTCTCTCTGCTTCCCTCTCATTCTGAGCTCACCATCTCTCTATCTCTCTCTGCTTCCCTCTCATTCTGAGTTCACCATCTCTCTCTCTCTCTCTCTGCTTCTCTCTCATTCTGAGCTCACCATCTCTCTCTCTCTCTCTGCTTTTCTCTCATTCTGAGCTCACCATCTCTCTCTCTCTCGCTGCCTCTCTCTCATTCTGAGCTCACCATCTCTCTCTCTCTCTCTGCTTCTCTCTCATTCTGAGCTCACCATCTCTCTATCTCTCTCTTCTTCCCTCTCATTCTGAGCTCACCATCTCCCTCTCTCTCTGCTTCCCTCTCATTCTGAGCTCACCATCTTTCTCTCTCTCATTCTGAGCTCACCATCGCTCTCTCTCTCTCTCTGCTTCTCTCTCATTCTGAGCCCACCATCTCTCTCTCTCTCTCTGCTTCCCTCTCATTCTGAGCTCACCATCTCTCTCTCTCTCTCTGCTTCTCTCTCATTCTTAGCTCACCATCTCTCTCTCTCTCTCTGCTTCCCTCTCATTCTGAGCTCACCATCTCTCTCTCTCTCTCTCTGCTTCTCTCTCATTCTGAGCTCACCATCTCTCTCTCTCACTGCCTCTCTCTCATTCTGAGCTCACCATCTCTCTCTCTCTCTCTGCTTCTCTCTCATTCTGAGCTCACCATCTCTCTATCTCTCTCTGCTTCCCTCTCATTCTGAGCTCACCATCTCTCTCTCTCTCTCTCTCTCTCTCTGCTTCTCTCTGCTTCTCTCTCATTCTGAGCTCACCATCTCTCTCTCTCTCTCTCTCTGCTTTTCTCTCATTCTGAGCTCACCATCTCTCTCTCTCTCTGCTTCTCTCTCATTCTGAGCTCACCATCTCTCTCTCTCTGCTTCTCTCTCATTCTGAGCTCACCATCTCTCCCTCTCTGCTTCTCTCATTCTGAGCTCACCATCTCTCCCCCCTCCTTCCCCCTTTCTCTCTCCCTCCCTCCCCCCTCTCTCTCTTTCTCTCTCTCTCCCCCCTCTCTCTTTCTCTCTCTCTCCCTCCCTCTCTCTCTCTCCCTATTTCCCCATCTCTCGCCCCCTCTATCTCTCTCCCTCCCTCCCCCCTTTCTCTCTCTCTCCCTATTTCCCTATCTCTCTCCCTCCCTCCCCCCTTTCTCTCTCCCGCTCCCTCTCTCCCCATCTTTCTCTCTCCCTCCCCCTCCCCCTCTCTCCCTCCCCCTCTGTCTTTCTCTCTCCCTCTCTCCCCCTCTATCTTTCTCTCTCCCTCCCCCTCTTTCTCTCTCCCTCTCTCTTGCTCTGTTGCTGATATTGGAAATGAACAGAGAGAGTAATACATCACAGGCTTAAAGATCCCCTGTCTCTCCCTCCCTCCCTCCCCCTCTCTTTCTTTCTCTCTCTCCCCCTCTCTGCCTCTCCCTCCCCCCTCTCTTTCTTTCTCTCTCTCTTTCTCCCTCCCCCCTCTCCCCCCCTCTCTCTCCCCCCTATCTCTCTCCCTCCTCCTCTCTCTCCCTCTTTCCCCTCTTTCTCCCCTTCTATCTCCCTCCCTCCCTACCACCTCTCTATCTTTCTCTCTCTCTCCCCCCCTCTCTCCCTTTCTCGCTCATTCTTTTTCTCCCCCTCCTCCCTGTCGCACGTCCCAGCCAGGCATTATACTAATAACCAATAAACTAATGTTACCTCTATTAAGAACAGCCTAATTAGATTGTGCCGGTTACAATGAAATAGTTGATCAGCCTCGCTCCATTAAGTCTGTTACCCTGGGATACCATGTGGTGCAGGAGGACAGGGGAGAGCTGCAGTGCTGTGCTGCAGACATGCTCAGGTTGGTTCATTCAACCCACACACACACGTGTTCAGAGAAGTGCGCACACACAAGTACTTGCGTTGACACACACACACACACTCATGCATGGTATCACGCACACAGATTTGAATCTTTCAGGGTTTAAATAGTTAGTTGTATCATTGGTGACTACAGCCAAAACAAACAGACCCTAAATGCCTACATTTGTCCCCAGCACCTCTCAACTCACTGGTCTCAAGACTTCTGTTGTGACGGTCCAGACGTCAGGTGCTAATGTCACTAATGTACAGTAAATGTATATCTCATTGTGACAAATGCCACGTTTGGAGGTGTCAAGTCAAGGGCTAATATTTTTCCCTTGAGTGTGTGTAGGAAAGTGGACTCGTGTAACTTTGGTTGTCACGGAGGGTCCCTCCCCATTCTGATTGACAGTGAGGTGCATTATTGTCCTGGGTTATCTTGTCAGCTGCACTGTGGGCCACCTGCCCTCTGTCACCACCATGTCACCAAGGCCTGTCATACTGTCTGTCACCGTGTGTGTGTGTTTCAATGTTTGTTTGTTTGTTTAAGAATTTGTGTGTGTGTGTTGGGGGGGGGTTCCATCTATTTGCATGTAGCCCCACCATGTGTGATACTCCGTATCACCTCCTCTCTCTCTCCTTCAAATTCAACATGCTTTATTGACATAATAAACTGTCTCTATCCACCCCTCCCTCTCTCCCGTCCACAGCGAGTCCCCACGCCACGCCGTCGAGCCTCCACTTCCCCACATCGCCCATCATCCAGCAGCCCAGCTCCTACTTCTCCCACCCGGCCATCCGTTACCACCCCCAGGAGAGCCTCAAGGAGTTTGTCCAACTTGTCTGCCCCGACTCTGGCCAGCAAGGAGGACAGGTGGGCTTCCTTAATGTAAGAACAAGGAGTCTTTTACAAGACATAAACCTTTTACATACCCCTTTTACAGTACATACCCCTTTTACAGTACATACCCCTTTTACATTACATAACACTTTTACAGTACATAACACTTTTACAGTACATACCACCTTTACAGTAAATACCCCTTTTACAGTACATACCTCTTTTACAGTACATACCTCAAACATACATTCATTTTACAGTACCAACCCATTTTCCTACTCGTTCGATGCCTCTTAGCCCCCTTTTGATTCTTCTGTTTAGATTCTTCAGTAGTTTTATTTCTCCCTCTATAGAACTCTATGTTCCTATTGGTCTTTGGTCCATTCACACACCCTCTATATAACTCTATGTTCCTATTAGTCTTTGGTCCATGCACACACCCTCTATAGAACTCTATGTTCCTATTGGTCTTTGTCCCATGCACACACCCTCTATAGAACTCTATGTTCCTATTGGTCATTGGTCCATGAACACACACTCTATAGAACTCTATGTTCCTATTGGTCTTTGGTCCATGAACACACCCTCTATAGAACTCTATGTTCCTATTGGTCTTTGGTCCATGAACACACACTCTATAGAACTCTATGTTCCTATTGGTCTTTGGTCCATGCAGCCACACATATAGTAATACACATTAATGGGGGATTTTTTTCTCTGTTATAAGTATGCAGAAATACCATGGGGGAAATACTGTACATATGAAGTTATGAGAAGTGGTTGAAGAGAAAGCACTGCAGTGGAGGTGTGTGTGTGTGTGTGTGTGTGTGTGTGTGTGTGTGTGTGTGTGTGTGTGTGTGTGTGTGTACGTGTGTACGTGTGTGTGTGTGTGTGTGTGTGTACGTGTGTGTGTGTGTGTGTACGTGTGTACGTGTGTGTGTGTGTGTGTGTGTACGTGTGTGTGTGTGTGTGTACATGTGTACGTGTGTGTGTGTGTGTGTACATGTGTACGTGTGTGTGTGTGTACGTGTGTACGTGTGTACGTGTGCCTGCATGGGTTTGACTGTGTCTGCAGTTAGATAGTTTATATATTTGTGTCTAGGTACTGAATCTATACGCAGGCCAGTTTCCCCATCCACACTTTTTCATTTGCCCATTTAATCTGAATCCATCTCTCTGTGTACAATACCCCCCTCCCCCACATACACACACACAATGAGACACACACTCTCTCTCTCTCTCTCTCTCTCTTTCTCTCTCTCCTCTCTCTCTATCCTCTCTCTCTCACACACACACTGAGACACACACTCTCTCTCTCTCTTCTCCCCCCCTCTCTCTCTCTCTCTCTCCTCTCTCTCCTCTCTCTCTCACACACACACCTTCCACAAAAGTGGAGACAAATTTGAGACAAATAACTACTGTGGCATATGCGTCAACAGCAACCTTTTGAAAATCCTCTGCATTATCATTAAAAGCAGACTCATACATTTCCTCAATGAAAACAATGTACTGAGCAAAGGTCAAATGAGCTTTTTATCAAATAACGTATTCACCCTGCACACCCTAATTGGCAAACAAACCAAAGCAAAGGCAAAGTATGCTTATGCTTTGTTGATTTCAAAAAAGCTTTTGACTCAATTTGCCATGAGGGTCTGCTATACAAACTGATGGAAAGGGGTGTTGGGGGAAAACATACAACATTATAAAGTCCATGTACACAAACAACAAGTGTGCGGTTAAAATTGGCATAAAACACACACATTGCTTTCCACAGGGCCGTGGGGTGAGACAGGGATGCAGCTTAAGCCCCACCCTCTTCAACATATATATCAACGAATTGGCGCGGGCACTAGAACAGTCTGCAGCACCTGGCCTCACCCTACTAGAATCTGAAGTCAAATGTCTACTGTTTGCTGATGATCTGGTGCTTCTGTCCCCAACCAAGGAGGGTCTACAGCAGCACCTAGATCTTCTGCACAGATTCTGTCAGACCTGGGCCCTGGTCAGACCTGGGCCCTGGTCAGACCTGGGGCCTGGTCAGACCTGGGCCCTGGTCAGACCTGGGCCCTGGTCAGACCTGGGGCCTGGTCAGACCTGGGGCCTGGTCAGACCTGGGGCCTGGTCAGACCTGGGGCCTGGTCAGACCTGGGGCCTGGTCAGACCTGGGCCCTGACAGACCTGGGCCCTGACAGACCTGGGCCCTGACAGTAAACCTCAGTAAGACAATAATGGTGTTCCAAATAAAGGTCCAGTTGTCAGGACAACAAATACAAATTCCATCTGGACACCGTTGCCCTAGAACACACAAAAAAACTATACGTACCTTGGCCTAAACATCAGGTCTGAGAGACAAGGCAAGAACGCCTTCTATGCCGTCAAAAGGAACATAAAATTCGACATACCATTAGGATCTGGCAAAAAATACTTGAATCTGTTATAGAACCCATTGCCCTTTATGGTTGTAAGGTCCGCTCACCAACTAAGAATTCACAAAATGGGACAAACACCAAATTCAGACTCTGCATGCAGAATTCTTCAAAAATATCCTCAGTGTAAAACACAAAAATGTAGAGCAGAATTAGACCGAATCCCTCTAGTTATTAAAATCCAGAAAAGAGACAATTCTACAACCACCTAAAAGGAAGCGATTCCCAAGCCTTCCATAACAAAGCCATCACCCACAGAGAGATGAACCTGGAGAAGAGTCCCCTAAGCAAGCTGGTCCTGGGGCTCTTTTCACAAACACAAACAGACCACACAGAGCCCAGGACACCAACACAATTAGACCCAAGCAAATCATGAGAAAACCAAAAGATAATTACTTGACACATTGGAAAGAATTAACAAAAAAACAGAGCAAACTAGAATGCTATTTGGCCCTAAACAGAGAGTACGCAGTGGCAGAATACCTGACCACTATGACTGACCCAATTTAAGGAAAGCTTTGACTATGTACAGACTCAGTGAGCATAGCCTTGCTATTGAGAAAGGCCACCGTAGGCAGACATGGCTCTCAAGAGAAGACAGGCAATGTGCACACTGACCACAAAATGAGGTGGAAACTGAGCTGCACTTCCTAACCTCCTGCCAAAAGAATGACCATATTTGAGACACATATTTCCCTCAGATTACACAGACCCCAAAATAATTTGAAAACAAACCCGATTTTGATAAACTCCCATATCTGCTGGGTCAAATTCCACAGTGTGACATCATAGCAGCAAATTTGTGACCTGTTGCCACAAGAAAAGGGCAACCAGTGAAGAACAAACACCAGTGTAAATACCACACATATTTATGTTTATTTATTTTCCCTTTTGTACTTTAACTATATGCATATCGTTACAACACTGTATATATACACATAGTATGACATTTGAAATGTCTTTATTCTTTTGGAACTTTTGTGGGTGTAATGTTTACTGT
>NC_074676.1:51003753-51079137 GCF_029448725.1 Salvelinus fontinalis
TGTTGTCTGCCTTTTCGTGCCAATTCATTCATTCCTTCATATCGTTTTCTCCTCCCTCCCACTGTCAACCCTGTTGTTTATTCTCTCCATTCTTCCCACCCTCTCTGTCATGCCAGCTTTACTCATTACAACAAAGTCACTGCTGCCATGAAAAATGCATGTGGCTCGCCACAAGCAGCGGGAGAGGAGGGGGGCAGACCCGACACACTGCAATACACACACAGTCACAGGCTGATGCATGCGGACACACGTTCACACACACAGTCACATTTGCACACACACGCACACAGTCACAGGGACATGCACGCACGTGCACACACACACAAACACCACCTCAAACATTTAAGCCATCATTGGGCTTTATGTACCAATTATTTATGTTGATATGACCATGTAAATCCTGTCCAATAGGAACCGATGGAGCTAATCGGTTTTATTTAGACTTACTAAAGGTTGAATGGTATCATCATAAAAGCATTTAGTTAAAATGGGTTACCTATCTCTCTGCTGTGTGTGTGTGTGTGTGCGTGTGCG
The DNA here is from genome assembly GCF_029448725.1 of Salvelinus fontinalis. Lineage (NCBI taxonomy): Eukaryota > Metazoa > Chordata > Actinopteri > Salmoniformes > Salmonidae > Salvelinus > Salvelinus fontinalis. The sequence continues at coordinate 51,004,288 of NC_074676.1, forward strand.
TGCGTGCGTGCGTGCGCACACGTAATCATGTGCTTAACACTGTTGTCCAACTTGAGCAGAGGCATCATCCTGTCATTTTCATCGCCAACAATAGGATGACTGTGTGTGGTGTGTGTTTGGTGCACGCTTGCTTACAGGGTGTATTTGTGTTTGCATGCCTGTGTTTGCATGCCTGTGTTTGCATGCCTGTGTTCATGTCTGTGTTCATGTCTGTGTTTGCATGTCTGTGTTTGCATGTCTGTGTTTGCATGCCTGTGTTTGCATGCCTGTGTTCATGTCTGTGTTTGCATGTCTGTGTTCATGTCTGTGTTCATGCCTGTGTTTGCATGCCTGTGTTTGCATGCCTGTGTTCATGTCTGTGTTCATGCCTGTGTTCATGTCTGTGTTTGCATGCCTGTGTTTGCATGCCTGTGTTCATGTCTGTGTTCATGTCTGTGTTCATGTCTGTGTTTGCATGTCTGTGTTCATGTCTGTGTTCATGTCTGTGTTTGCATGGCTGTGTTCATGTCTGTGTTCATGTCTGTGTTTGCATGTCTGTGTTCATGTCTGTGTTCATGTCTGTGTTTGCATGGCTGTGTTCATGTCTGTGTTTGCATGCCTGTGTTTGCATGCCTGTGTTTGCATGCCTGTGTTCATGTCTGTGTTCATGCCTGTGCTTGCATGCCTGTGTTCATGTCTGTGTTCATGTCTGTGTTCATGTTTATGTTGCTGTGTCTTTGTTAGAGAGATAAAGAAATGAAACCATCCCTTCTTCTTCCAGTATATGATATGGATCGTGTTTATTTACCATCAAACGGAAGAAAACTGACCGAAGCAGGGAGGGACTACATGAACTTGTCCATTAAGAAATGTTATTTTTTACCGTAATCTTTTGTTTTGCTACGGTGTGCCCTAATGAATACTCTCTATTGTAGTGTAATGCTCTCTCCTTCTCTCCTGCCCCATCAGATCAACAACCAGGTCCTGTATGGCCACAGCCACCTGAACGCATCGGCCATCATCAAGAGCGCCTCGTCCAAGGTCAAGATCACCCTGATCAGGTAGGGCTTTGGGACCAGAGGCGTCAATGCCTATCCTACTGAGGAGACCTCTGCCCTCCTTAGTTTCAAACTGTTTAAGCTTGAAGGTGCTCTAAGTCCCACCTGCACTGCTGTTTCAGAAACACCTTAGCAGTGTTGTAGTACCGGAGACCGGTCTCAAGACCACATTTTGAGTGTTTCGGTCTTGTCTCTGTGTTGGATACATTTGTACTCGGTCTTGACTCGGTCTTGGACACTGAGGACTAATTTCTTCCTGATACCAGCGGAGTAAAAAACTCATTATCAGCTTCCATTCAGTCAGCGCATAAAACCGCTTCGCCAGGCCAAATACACTATATGATCAAAAGTATGTGGACACCTGCTCGTCAAACATCTCATTCCAAAATCATGGGCATTAATATGGAGTTGGTCCCCCGTTTACTGCTATAACAGCCTTGACTCTTCTGGGAAGGCTTTCCACTAGATGTTGGAACATTGCTGCAGGCCTTGCTTCCATTCAGCCACAAGAGTATTAGTGAGGTTGGGCGATTAGGCCTGGCTAACAGTCGGTGTTCAAATGTATTCCAAAGGTGTTCGATGGGGTTGAGGTCATGGCTCTGTGCAGGCCAGTCAAGTTCTTCCACACCGATCTTGACAAACCATTTCTGTATGCACCTTGCTTTGTGCATGCTTAAACAGGAAAGGGCCTTCCCCAAACTGTTGCCACAACGTTGGAAGCACAGAATCGTCTAGAATGTCATTGTATGCTGTAGCGTTAAGATTTCCCTTCACTGGAACTAAGGGGCCCAAACCATGAAAAACAGCCCCAGACCATTATTCCTCCTCCACCAAACTTTACAGTTGGCACTATGCATTCGGGCAGGTAGCGTTCTCCTGGAAACACATTTCATAAAGCTCCCGACGAACAGTTATTGTGCCGACGTTGCTTCCAGAGGCAGTTTGGAACTAGGTAGTGAGTGTTGCAACCGAGGACAGATGATTTTTACACGCTACGCACTTCAGCACTTGCCGGTCCCGTTCTGTGAGCTAATGTGGCCTACCTCTTCGCGGCTGAGCCGCTGTTGCTTCTAGACGTTTCCAATTCACAATAACAGCAGTTACAGTTGACCGGGGCAGCTCTAGCAGGGCAGAAATTTGACGAACTGACTTGTTTGAAAGGGGGCATCCTATGATGGTGCCATGTTGAAAGTCAATAAGCTCTTCAGTAAGGTCATTCTACTGCCAATGTTTGTCTTACTGTAAAACACTAAGGACCAGTAGTGGAGTGTAGAGGAGTGTAGTGTAGAGGAGTGTAGAAGAGTGTAGTGTAGAGGAGTGTAGAGGAGTGTAGTATATAGTAGTGTACAGGAGTGTAGAAGAGTGTAGAATAGAGTAGTGTGGAGGAGTGTAGTGTAGAAGAGTGTAGAGCAGTGTAGAATAGTGTAGTGTAGAGTAGAGGACTGTAGTGTAGAGGAGTGTAGTGGAGTGTAGAAGGATGTAGTGTAGAGGAGTGTAGTGTAGAGTAGTGTAGAGCACTGTAGTGTAGTGTGGAGTGTAGTGTAGAGGAGTGTAGTGTAGAGGAGTGTACAGGAGTGTAGAAGAGTGTAGTGTAGAGTAGTGTAGAGTAGAGGAGTGTAGTGTGGAGGAGTGGAGTGGAGTGTAGAGGAGTGTAGTGGAGTGTAGAAGGATGTAGTGTAGAGGAGTGTAGTGTAGAGTAGTGTACAGGAGTGTAGAGTAGTGTAGAGCACTGTAGTGTAGTGTGGAGTGTAGTGTAGAGGAGTGTAGTGTAGAGGAGTGTAGTGGTGATTAGTGTAGAGTAGTGGAGAGGAGTGTAGAGGAGTGTAGAGAAGTGGAGTGTAGAGGAGTGTAGTGGTGATTAGTGTAGAGGAGTGTAGAGGAGTGTAGAGAAGTGGAGTGTAGAGGAGTGTAGTGTAGAGGAGTGTAGAATAGAGGAGTGTAGAGGAGTGTAGTGTAGAGGAGTGTAGTGTAGAGGAGTGTAGAATAGAGGAGTGTAGAATAGAGGAGTGTAGAATAGAGTAGTGTAGAGGAGTGTAGTGGAGAGGAGTGTAGTGTAGTGTAGAGGAGTGTAGTGTAGAGGAGTGTAGTGTAGAGGAGTGTAGAATAGGGTAGTGTGGAGGAGTGTAGAGGAGTGTAGAAGAGTATAGTGTAGTGTAGAGCAGTGTAGAGTAGTGTGGAGTGTAGTGTAGATTAGTGTAGTGTAGAGGAGTGTAGAGGAGTGGAGTGTAGAATAGTGTAGTGTAGAGGAGTGTAGAGGAGTGGAGTGTAGAGTAGAGTAGAGGAGTGTAGAGGAGTGTAGTGTAGAGGAGTGTAGAATAGGGTAGTGTGGAGGAGTGTAGAGGAGTGTAGAAGAGTGTAGTGTAGAATAGTGTAGAGTAGAGGAGTGTAGAATAGGGTAGTGTGGAGGAGTGTAGAGGAGTGTAGAAGAGTGTAGTGTAGAATAGTGTAGAGTAGAGGAGTGTAGAGTGTAGTGTAGATTAGTGTAGTGTAGAGGAGTGTAGAGGAGTGGAGTGTAGAGTAGAGGAGTGGAGTAGAGTGTAGAGGAGTGGAGTGTAGAGTAGAGGAGTGGAGTAGAGTGTAGAGGAGTGGAGTGTAGAGTAGTGTAGAGCAGTGGAGTGTAGAGTAGTGTAGAGCAGTGGAGTGTAGTGGAGATTAGTGTAGAGGAGTGGAGTGTAGTGGAGATTAGTGTAGAGGAGTGGAGTGTAGAGTAGTGTAGAGGAGTGGATAATAGTGTAGTGTAGAGTAGAGGAGTGTAGAGTAGTGGAGTAGAGTGTAGAGCAGTGTAGTGGAGTGTAGAGTAGTGTAGAGGAGTGGATAATAGTGTAGTGTAGAGTAGAGGAGTGTAGAGTAGAGTGTAGAGCAGTGTAGTGGAGTGTAGAGTAGTGTAGAGCAGTGTAGTGGAGTGTAGAGGAGTGTAGTGTAGAATGTGTAGAGGAGTGTAGAGGAGTGTAGTGGAGTGTAGTGTAGAATGTGTAGAGGAGTGTAGTGTAGAGTAGTGTGGAGTGGAGTGTAGAATGTGTAGAGGAGTGTAGTGTAGAGTAGTGTGGAGTGGAGTGTAGAGAAGAGGAGTGGAGAATAGTGTAGTGTAGAGGAGTGGAGTAGAGTGTAGTGTAGAGTAGTGTAGAGCAGTGTAGTGTAGAGAAGTGTGGTGTAGAGGAGTGTAGAGCAGTGTAGTGTAGAGAAGTGTGGTGTAGAGGAGTGTAGTGTAGTGTAGTGGAGTGTAGAGTAGTGTAGTGGAGTGTAGAGTAGTGTAGTGGAGTGTAGAGTAGTGTAGTGGAGTGTAGAGTAGTGTAATGGAGTGTAGTGTAGAGTAGTGGAGTGTAGAGTAGTGTAGTGGAGTGTAGAGTAGTGTAGTGGAGTGTAGAGTAGTGTAGTGGAGTGTAGAGTAGTGTAGTGGAGTGTAGTGTAGAGTAGTGGAGTGTAGAGTAGTGGAGTGTAGAGTAGTGTAGAGGAGTGTAGAGGAGTGGAGTAGAGTGTAGAGGAGTGTAGAGGAGTGGAGTAGAGTGTAGAGTAGAGTAGAGGAGTGGATAATAGTGGAGTGGAGTGGAGTGTAGAGGAGTGGAGTGTAGAGGAGTGGAGTGGAGTGTAGAGGAGTGGAGTGTAGAGGAGTGGAGTGTAGAGGAGTGGAGTGTAGAGGAGTGGAGTGTAGAGGAGTGGAGTGTAGAGTAGAGGAGTGGAGAATAGTGGAGTGTAGAGGAGTGGAGTAGAGTGTAGAGGAGTGTAGAGGATTGTAGTGTAGAGTAGTAGAGTAGAGTGTAGTGTAGAGGACTGTAGGGGATTGTAGTGTAGAGTGTAGTGTAGAGTAGAGTAGTGGAGTGGAGTGTAAAGTAGTGGAGTTGAGTGGAGTGGAAGTATACGACTTGTCAATTATGTAGTACAATAGTGAAATCATGCACAAAGTAACCTACACGCAAAGCATGTTGAACTACATTCATATGCGCGCCGTACACATAGCCTAGTTTCAGCAGGAATATCATCTGCAGGCAGCAAGAGCATGCAGCTCTCAGCTGGTTTTGGCACAGAGCAGCTCACAGCTGTAGCTGGTAGGGTAGAAAATATGTTTTAGCTTATGATATCTACCAGTAAATGCTAACTAAGGCAACAATAGCAATGCAAACCAGGTGCTGAGAAAGTTTGGTCCGAAGTCTTGTTTAGTAGGCTATTTATGATGCGCAATTCAGTCATGATGCACTGTTTGCATCAGGGGCGTAGGCTTGAGTGGGCCTGGGTGGTCAGCGTTGCACGCTCTGGGCATTCTCTCAACCAGCTTTACCTGGAATGCTTTTCCAATAGTCTTGAAGGAGTTCCCACATATGCAGAGAACTCGCAATTGGGTTGAGGTTATGTGATTGTGGAGGCCAGGTCATCTGATTTAGCACTCCATCACTCTCCCTCTTGGTCAAATAGCCCTTACACAGCCTGGGGGTGTTCTAAGCGCAAAACAGATGGGATGGCGTATCCCTGCAGAATGCTGTGGTAGCCATGCTGGTTAAGTGTGCCTTGAATTCTAAATAAATCACAGTGTCACCAGCAAAGCACCCCCACACCATCAAACCTCCTCCTCCATGCTTCACGGTGGGAACCACACATGCAGAGATTATCCATTTACCTACTCTGCATCTCACAAAGATGCAGCGGTTGGATCCAAAAATCTCAAATTTGGCCCAAGCAAGTATCTTCTTAGTGATTTCTTTGCAGCAAAGGCCTGATTCATGCAGTCACCTCTGAACAGTTGATGTTGAGATGTGTCTGTTACTTGAACTCTGTGAAGCATTTATTTGGGATGCAATTTCTGAGGCTGGTAACTCTTACGTACTTCTCCTCTGCAGCAGAGGGAACTCTGGTTCTTCTTTCCTGTGGCGGTCCTCATGAGATCCAGTTCCATCATAACGCTTGATGGTTGTTGCGACTGCACTTGAAGAAACGTTCAACGTTTTTGACATTTTCTGGATTGACTGACCTTCATGTCTTAAAATGTTTTAAAGTAATGATGGACTGTCATTTCTCTTTGCTTATTTGAGCTGTTCTTGCCATAATATGGACTTGGTCTTTTACCAAATAGGGCTATCTTCTATATACCACCCTACCTTAACACAACTGATTGTCTCAAACGCATTAAGAAGGAAAGACATTCCACAAATTAACTTTTAACTTAGGGCTAGGCCCCTTTTTTCTCCATTTCCGCCTGAATGACATGCCCAAAGTACACTGTCTGTAGCTCAGTCCCTGAAGCCAGGATATTCATATAATTGGTACCATTTGAAAGAAAACACTTTATAGAAAATTAAAATAATGTAGGAGAATATAACACAATAGATATGGTAGGAGAAAATCCAAAGAAAAACCAACCAAACAGAAAGCTCATATTGTAAAATAGCTCCCTGGATGCAATTCCTATGGCTTCCACAGGGTGTCCGCAGTCATGTTCAAGGTTTCAGGCCGTAACTTCAAAAACGAATAAGAAATAACAGTTTTTGTATGAGGACACAGTGTTGGAAATCCGTGTCTTTGCGCGTCATGATGAAGTTGTGCACCTGCTAAAATCGGTTTCCTATTGAACATACTTCTTTCTGAAATAAATATTATAGTTTGATTACATTTTAGGGTGTCTGAGTAGTGAATAGAAATGTATTTTGACTTGTTGAAACAAAGTTTAGGGGTAGATTTCTGGATTCCTTTCTCTGGAAGTTGAACGAGTGGATTACTCAAATCGATGGCGCCAACTGAACTGACTTTTTTGGATATAAAAAATGATTTTATCCAACAAAACGACACAACATGTTATAGCTGGGACCCTTTGGATGACAAATCAGAGGAATATTTTTTTAAAGTAAGTGAATATTTAATCTTTAAATGTTAATGTATGAAACCTGTGCCGGTGGAAAAATATTTTGACGTGGGGCGCCGTCCTCAAACAATCGCATGGCATTTTTACGCTATACTAGCTACTGAAAATCGGACAGTGCAGTTAGATTAACAATAATTTAAGCTTTCAGACGATATAAGACACTTATATGTACCTAAATGTTTAAAATTCATAATAACTATTAGAATATATTTGAATTATGCACCCTCCAGTTTCACCAGGAAGTTGTCCCGCTAGCGGGACACCGATCCTTTTAACAAGGAACACCTGTTAATTTAAAGGCATTCCCGGTGACTACCTCATGAAGCTGGTTGAGAAAATGCCAAGAGTGTGCAAAGCTGTCATCAAGGCAAAGGGTGGCTACTTTGAAGAATCTCAAAGTATCTTAAGACTTTTTTGGTTACTACATGATTCCATGTGTTATTTCATAGTGTTGATGTCTTCACTATTATTCTTCAATGTAGAAAATAGTAAAAAAAAAAAAAAAAACTAGAATAAGTAGGTGTGTCCAAATTTTGGAGTAGTACTGTATTCATAGTACTACATTGTACATGTTTTTTTGCCATAACAGACTAAGCATCGTCACTGACATAACTCCATTGAACTAAAGAGGTCGTTTCAACAAAATAATAATGTAGTCATAGCAACAAAAGACTACAGTATCATTCCGGGTTTTTTTTTTACTGTTTGCCTCTCACATGCATTCCAGCACAGGTTTCCTCCAACTCCGACTAAGTTCCTATTGTGACTCGGTGTCTTGACAAGATGGCTTGTGAGGCAGGTATAGAACATTGGGAAGTCACTCCTACGTACCATTATATACTACAGAAGTGCCTGTATGTTGACTTCTCATGTTAATGTAATAAAGTGGAAAAATAAGCATGTGCGTGTTACGTTCCCCAGTTTCTGTGTTGTAGTTTGTGTATTTAAGTGTGTGTTTCAGGAGATGGCTTCCTGAATTCTCCCCAAGCAGCTGATTGGTCGACTCCATGGCTAATTGGAGCTGACCCCGCCCCCTCGTCAAGACGCAGCTGTATCCAATTAGACTCCTGAAGCTATATAAGTGCCAGTGTTCCGTTTAGGAGAGAGGAACGTGCAGAGAGAGATTGATTGCGATAGAGCGAATTCAATTGCTGAGCGCGGTGTTGGTTGTTCATCAGGGAGCAGAGGGTTATATAGTGTTGGTTGTTTATCAGGGAGATGAGGGTTATATAGTGTTGGTTGTTTATCAGGGAGATGAGGGTTATATAGTGTTGGTTGTTTCTCAGGGAGATGAGGGTTATATAGTGTTGGTTGTTTATCAGGGAGATGAGGGTTATATAGTGTTGGTTGTTTCTCAGGGAGCAGAGGGTTATATAGTGTTGGTTGTTCAGGGAGCAGAGGGTTATATAGTGTTGGTTGTTTATCAGGGAGATGAGGGTTATATAGTGTTGGTTGTTTATCAGGGAGATGAGGGTTATATAGTGTTGGTTGTTTCTCAGGGAGATGAGGGTTATATAGTGTTGGTTGTTTATCAGGGAGATGAGGGTTATATAGTGTTGGTTGTTTCTCAGGGAGCAGAGGGTTATATAGTGTTGGTTGTTTCTCAGGGAGATGAGGGTTATATAGTGTTGGTTGTTTCTCAGGGAGCAGAGGGTTATATAGTGTTGGTTGTTCAGGGAGCAGAGGGTTATATAGTGTTGGTTGTTTATCAGGGAGATGAGGGTTATATAGTGTTGGTTGTTTATCAGGGAGATGAGGGTTATATAGTGTTGGTTGTTTCTCAGGGAGATGAGGGTTATATAGTGTTGGTTGTTTATCAGGGAGATGAGGGTTATATAGTGTTGGTTGTTTCTCAGGGAGCAGAGGGTTATATAGTGTTGGTTGTTTCTCAGGGAGATGAGGGTTATATAGTGTTGGTTGTTTCTCAGGGAGCAGAGGGTTATATAGTGTTGGTTGTTCATCAGGGAGCAGAGGGTTATATAGTGTTGGTTGTTTCTCAGGGAGATGAGGGTTATATAGTGTTGGTTGTTTATCAGGGAGCAGAGGGTTATATAGTGTTGGTTGTTTATCAGGGAGATGAGGGTTATATAGTGTTGGTTGTTTCTCAGGGAGCAGAGGGTTATATAGTGTTGGTTGTTTCTCAGGGAGCAGAGGGTTATATAGTGTTGGTTGTTTTTCAGGGAGCAAAGGGTTATATAGTGTTGGTTGTTCATCAGGGAGCAGAGGGTTATATAGTGTTGGTTGTTTATCAGGGAGCAGAGGGTTATATAGTGTTGGTTGTTTCTCAGGGAGCAGAGGGTTATATAGTGTTGGTTGTTTCTCAGGGAGCAGAGGGTTATATAGTGTTGGTTGTTTCTCAGGGAGCAGAGGGTTATATAGTGTTGGTTGTTTCTCAGGGAGATGAGGGTTATATAGTGTTGGTTGTTTCTCAGGGAGATGAGGGTTATATAGTGTTGGTTGTTTCTCAGGGAGCAGTGGGTTATATAGTGTTGGTTGTTTCTCAGGGAGCAGAGGGTTATATAGTGTTGGTTGTTTCTCAGGGAGCAGAGGGTTATATAGTGTTGGTTGTTTCTCAGGGAGCTGAGGGTTATATAGTGTTGGTTGTTTCTCAGGGAGCAGAGGGTTATATAGTGTTGGTTGTTTATCAGGGAGCAGAGGGTTATATAGTGTTGGTTGTTTCTCAGGGAGCAGAGGGTTATATAGTGTTGGTTGTTTCTCAGGGAGCAGAGGGTTATATAGTGTTGGTTGTTTCTCAGGGAGCAGAGGGTTATATAGTGTTGGTTGTTTCTCAGGGAGCAGAGGGTTATATAGTGTTGGTTGTTTATCAGGGAGCTGAGGGTTATATAGTGTTGGTTGTTTCTCAGGGAGCAGAGGGTTATATAGTGTTGGTTGTTTATCAGGGAGCTGAGGGTTATATAGTGTTGGTTGTTTATCAGGGAGATGAGGGTTATATAGTGTTGGTTGTTTATCAGGGAGCTGAGGGTTATATAGTGTTGGTTGTTTCTCAGGGAGCAGAGGGTTATATAGTGTTGGTTGTTTATCAGGGAGCTGAGGGTTATATAGTGTTGGTTGTTCAGGGAGCAGAGGGTTATATAGTGTTGGTTGTTTCTCAGGGAGCAGAGGGTTATATAGTGTTGGTTGTTTCTCAGGGAGCAGAGGGTTATATAGTGTTGGTTGTTCATCAGGGAGCAGAGGGTTATATAGTGTTGGTTGTTTCTCAGGGAGCAGAGGGTTATATAGTGTTGGTTGTTCATCAGGGAGCAGAGGGTTATATAGTGTTGGTTGTTCATCAGGGAGATGAGGGTTATATAGTGTTGGTTGTTTTTCAGGGAGCAAAGGGTTATATAGTGTTGGTTGTTCATCAGGGAGCAGAGGGTTATATAGTGTTGGTTGTTTATCAGGGAGATGAGGGTTATATAGTGTTGGTTGTTTCTCAGGGAGCAGAGGGTTATATAGTGTTGGTTGTTCAGGGAGCAGAGGGTTATATAGTGTTGGTTGTTTCTCAGGGAGCAGAGGGTTATATAGTGTTGGTTGTTTCTCAGGGAGATGAGGGTTATATAGTGTTGGTTGTTTCTCAGGGAGATGAGGGTTATATAGTGTTGGTTGTTTCTCAGGGAGCAGAGGGTTATATAGTGTTGGTTGTTTATCAGGGAGATGAGGGTTATATAGTGTTGGTTGTTTCTCAGGGAGCAGAGGGTTATATAGTGTTGGTTGTTTATCAGGGAGCTGAGGGTTATATAGTGTTGGTTGTTTCTCAGGGAGATGAGGGTTATATAGTGTTGGTTGTTTCTCAGGGAGATGAGGGTTATATAGTGTTGGTTGTTCAGGGAGCAGAGGGTTATATAGTGTTGGTTGTTTCTCAGGGAGATGAGGGTTATATAGTGTTGGTTGTTTCTCAGGGAGATGAGGGTTATATAGTGTTGGTTGTTTCTCAGGGAGATGAGGGTTATATAGTGTTGGTTGTTCAGGGAGCAGAGGGTTATATAGTGTTGGTTGTTTCTCAGGGAGATGAGGGTTATATAGTGTTGGTTGTTTATCAGGGAGCTGAGGGTTATATAGTGTTGGTTGTTTCTCAGGGAGCAGAGGGTTATATAGTGTTGGTTGTTCAGGGAGCAAAGGGTTATATAGTGTTGGTTGTTTCTCAGGGAGATGAGGGTTATATAGTGTTGGTTGTTCAGGGAGCAGAGGGTTATATAGTGTTGGTTGTTTCTCAGGGAGATGAGGGTTATATAGTGTTGGTTGTTCAGGGAGCAGAGGGTTATATAGTGTTGGTTGTTTCTCAGGGAGATGAGGGTTATATAGTGTTGGTTGTTTATCAGGGAGATGAGGGTTATATAGTGTTGGTTGTTTCTCAGGGAGCAGAGGGTTATATAGTGTTGGTTGTTCATCAGGGAGATGAGGGTTATATAGTGTTGGTTGTTTATCAGGGAGATGAGGGTTATATAGTGTTGGTTGTTTCTCAGGGAGCAGAGGGTTATATAGTGTTGGTTGTTTATCAGGGAGATGAGGGTTATATAGTGTTGGTTGTTTCTCAGGGAGATGAGGGTTATATAGTGTTGGTTGTTTCTCAGGGAGCAGAGGGTTATATAGTGTTGGTTGTTTCTCAGGGAGCAGAGGGTTATATAGTGTTGGTTGTTTCTCAGGGAGCAGAGGGTTATATAGTGTTGGTTGTTTATCAGGGAGCTGAGGGTTATATAGTGTTGGTTGTTTATCAGGGAGATGAGGGTTATATAGTGTTGGTTGTTTCTCAGGGAGCAGAGGGTTATATAGTGTTGGTTGTTTTTCAGGGAGATGAGGGTTATATAGTGTTGGTTGTTTCTCAGGGAGATGAGGGTTATATAGTGTTGGTTGTTTCTCAGGGAGATGAGGGTTATATAGTGTTGGTTGTTTCTCAGGGAGATGAGGGTTATATAGTGTTGGTTGTTTTTCAGGGAGATGAGGGTTATATAGTGTTGGTTGTTTCTCAGGGAGATGAGGGTTATATAGTGTTGGTTGTTTCTCAGGGAGATGAGGGTTATATAGTGTTGGTTGTTTCTCAGGGAGCAGAGGGTTATATAGTGTTGGTTGTTTCTCAGGGAGATGAGGGTTATATAGTGTTGGTTGTTTCTCAGGGAGATGAGGGTTATATAGTGTTGGTTGTTTCTCAGGGAGCAGAGGGTTATATAGTGTTGGTTGTTTCTCAGGGAGCAGAGGGTTATATAGTGTTGGTTGTTTTTCAGGGAGCAAAGGGTTATATAGTGTTGGTTGTTCATCAGGGAGCAGAGGGTTATATAGTGTTGGTTGTTTATCAGGGAGCAGAGGGTTATATAGTGTTGGTTGTTTCTCAGGGAGCAGAGGGTTATATAGTGTTGGTTGTTTCTCAGGGAGCAGAGGGTTATATAGTGTTGGTTGTTTCTCAGGGAGCAGAGGGTTATATAGTGTTGGTTGTTTCTCAGGGAGATGAGGGTTATATAGTGTTGGTTGTTTCTCAGGGAGATGAGGGTTATATAGTGTTGGTTGTTTCTCAGGGAGCAGTGGGTTATATAGTGTTGGTTGTTTCTCAGGGAGCAGAGGGTTATATAGTGTTGGTTGTTTCTCAGGGAGCAGAGGGTTATATAGTGTTGGTTGTTTCTCAGGGAGCTGAGGGTTATATAGTGTTGGTTGTTTCTCAGGGAGCAGAGGGTTATATAGTGTTGGTTGTTTATCAGGGAGCAGAGGGTTATATAGTGTTGGTTGTTTCTCAGGGAGCAGAGGGTTATATAGTGTTGGTTGTTTCTCAGGGAGCAGAGGGTTATATAGTGTTGGTTGTTTCTCAGGGAGCAGAGGGTTATATAGTGTTGGTTGTTTCTCAGGGAGCAGAGGGTTATATAGTGTTGGTTGTTTATCAGGGAGCTGAGGGTTATATAGTGTTGGTTGTTTCTCAGGGAGCAGAGGGTTATATAGTGTTGGTTGTTTATCAGGGAGCTGAGGGTTATATAGTGTTGGTTGTTTATCAGGGAGATGAGGGTTATATAGTGTTGGTTGTTTATCAGGGAGCTGAGGGTTATATAGTGTTGGTTGTTTCTCAGGGAGCAGAGGGTTATATAGTGTTGGTTGTTTATCAGGGAGCTGAGGGTTATATAGTGTTGGTTGTTCAGGGAGCAGAGGGTTATATAGTGTTGGTTGTTTCTCAGGGAGCAGAGGGTTATATAGTGTTGGTTGTTTCTCAGGGAGCAGAGGGTTATATAGTGTTGGTTGTTCATCAGGGAGCAGAGGGTTATATAGTGTTGGTTGTTTCTCAGGGAGCAGAGGGTTATATAGTGTTGGTTGTTCATCAGGGAGCAGAGGGTTATATAGTGTTGGTTGTTCATCAGGGAGATGAGGGTTATATAGTGTTGGTTGTTTTTCAGGGAGCAAAGGGTTATATAGTGTTGGTTGTTCATCAGGGAGCAGAGGGTTATATAGTGTTGGTTGTTTCTCAGGGAGCAGAGGGTTATATAGTGTTGGTTGTTCAGGGAGCAGAGGGTTATATAGTGTTGGTTGTTTCTCAGGGAGCAGAGGGTTATATAGTGTTGGTTGTTTCTCAGGGAGATGAGGGTTATATAGTGTTGGTTGTTTCTCAGGGAGATGAGGGTTATATAGTGTTGGTTGTTTCTCAGGGAGCAGAGGGTTATATAGTGTTGGTTGTTTATCAGGGAGATGAGGGTTATATAGTGTTGGTTGTTTCTCAGGGAGCAGAGGGTTATATAGTGTTGGTTGTTTATCAGGGAGCTGAGGGTTATATAGTGTTGGTTGTTTCTCAGGGAGATGAGGGTTATATAGTGTTGGTTGTTTCTCAGGGAGATGAGGGTTATATAGTGTTGGTTGTTCAGGGAGCAGAGGGTTATATAGTGTTGGTTGTTTCTCAGGGAGATGAGGGTTATATAGTGTTGGTTGTTTCTCAGGGAGATGAGGGTTATATAGTGTTGGTTGTTTCTCAGGGAGATGAGGGTTATATAGTGTTGGTTGTTCAGGGAGCAGAGGGTTATATAGTGTTGGTTGTTTCTCAGGGAGATGAGGGTTATATAGTGTTGGTTGTTTATCAGGGAGCTGAGGGTTATATAGTGTTGGTTGTTTCTCAGGGAGCAGAGGGTTATATAGTGTTGGTTGTTCAGGGAGCAAAGGGTTATATAGTGTTGGTTGTTTCTCAGGGAGATGAGGGTTATATAGTGTTGGTTGTTCAGGGAGCAGAGGGTTATATAGTGTTGGTTGTTTCTCAGGGAGATGAGGGTTATATAGTGTTGGTTGTTCAGGGAGCAGAGGGTTATATAGTGTTGGTTGTTTCTCAGGGAGATGAGGGTTATATAGTGTTGGTTGTTTATCAGGGAGATGAGGGTTATATAGTGTTGGTTGTTTCTCAGGGAGCAGAGGGTTATATAGTGTTGGTTGTTCATCAGGGAGATGAGGGTTATATAGTGTTGGTTGTTTATCAGGGAGATGAGGGTTATATAGTGTTGGTTGTTTCTCAGGGAGCAGAGGGTTATATAGTGTTGGTTGTTTATCAGGGAGATGAGGGTTATATAGTGTTGGTTGTTTCTCAGGGAGATGAGGGTTATATAGTGTTGGTTGTTTCTCAGGGAGCAGAGGGTTATATAGTGTTGGTTGTTTCTCAGGGAGCAGAGGGTTATATAGTGTTGGTTGTTTCTCAGGGAGCAGAGGGTTATATAGTGTTGGTTGTTTATCAGGGAGCTGAGGGTTATATAGTGTTGGTTGTTTATCAGGGAGATGAGGGTTATATAGTGTTGGTTGTTTCTCAGGGAGCAGAGGGTTATATAGTGTTGGTTGTTTTTCAGGGAGATGAGGGTTATATAGTGTTGGTTGTTTCTCAGGGAGATGAGGGTTATATAGTGTTGGTTGTTTCTCAGGGAGATGAGGGTTATATAGTGTTGGTTGTTTCTCAGGGAGATGAGGGTTATATAGTGTTGGTTGTTTTTCAGGGAGATGAGGGTTATATAGTGTTGGTTGTTTCTCAGGGAGATGAGGGTTATATAGTGTTGGTTGTTTCTCAGGGAGATGAGGGTTATATAGTGTTGGTTGTTTCTCAGGGAGCAGAGGGTTATATAGTGTTGGTTGTTTCTCAGGGAGATGAGGGTTATATAGTGTTGGTTGTTTCTCAGGGAGATGAGGGTTATATAGTGTTGGTTGTTTCTCAGGGAGCAGAGGGTTATATAGTGTTGGTTGTTTCTCAGGGAGATGAGGGTTATATAGTGTTGGTTGTTCATCAGGGAGCAGAGGGTTATATAGTGTTGGTTGTTTCTCAGGGAGATGAGGGTTATATAGTGTTGGTTGTTTCTCAGGGAGCAGTGGGTTATATAGTGTTGGTTGTTTCTCAGGGAGATGAGGGTTATATAGTGTTGGTTGTTTATCAGGGAGCAGAGGGTTATATAGTGTTGGTTGTTTTTCAGGGAGATGAGGGTTATATAGTGTTGGTTGTTTCTCAGAAAGTGATTTGGCATGTACTGTGTTAGTTTGTTGCATTATCAGATAGAGCTTCTTTGATGTCCTTGGTTTCTTAGTTTGTTTGAGTAATTGTTTGATATTCTGTTTCATTTGTTGCCAGGGGGGAAGGGGAAGACACCTAGGGAGTGCTTAGGCAAGAGGCCCGCGGGCATACATATACCCGTAGTATATTCACTGTCTAGGCACACTAGGTAAGACCTGGGCGGACCACCCCCTGTATTTTGGTTAGGTCACCAGGTGGTGGTAAGTAGTGGGTAGGCAGGTTAGGTAGGAGAGAGGGAGCTTTGACATTTATTTTCTTTGCTTTGGTTCCGTCCAGCCCCTTTTCCCCATATTACCGTGTAAAGGAATAAAGTCATTGTAAACGGTACCACATTCTGCCTTTTTGTCATCCTTACTCGCACCAACAGTCCATACCTCTTTCACTTGACGGGGAGTTGAGTTGTAGCAGGGTGTTGGGTTCCCTCTTCACAGAGGTGTGCGTAACAGTGCGTAGGTCAGTCAGCCTACATATTGCACCTACCATCCTTTTGTTTGTGCTCCCTTTGAACAGTGAGCAAAGATGGGGGAGTTTGTTACCATCCTTTCTCAGTGTACCAGTCAAGTACTGAGGTGAACAGTAGAATAGTACTAGAGAAAGATTGTACCGCCTTCCATTTCTTTCTTCCCTACTCAGTGGTGCCAGATACACCGGCTCTCTGTAGAAGAAAGGTATTTTACCCTTGGAGAGGATGTTAGAACCAAATGTACATTTTCAAGGTTGTCCGCTTCTATTTCTCTCCCTCAGCCAACGTTGACAGAAGGCGTATGTAACATTCTGACACAAGCATTAGGCAGGCGGCAGCATCACTCTCCGTCGTCTACGTCGTTTACACACTATTACACAGCAACATCTAACGAAACAACCACAACCTTGGTGTAATTTGGGGTGGAGCGGGGAAGAGGTAGTGAGAGGGGAAGGAAAGAGCAAGCGATGGAGAGGATGAGAGAGGGAGAGGCAGGAGAGGACTGAAAGAGGGAGGTAGGGAGAGGAGAGAGGAAGGAAAGAGCGAATGAGAGGATGGTAAGGATGAGGGAGGCAGAGAGGAGGAAAGGAGAGAGGGAGAAGAGGAGGGAGAGAGAACTGAAAGAGGGAGGGTGACATTGTGAACATCTCTGCTTGAGAGAGAGAGAGTCTCATTAACTGGGATTTGATATCCGTCCACTCAAACACCAGCTATGAAGCCTGCTACTGACTTACTAAGTCCCAATGGCAATTTATTTCCTGTACAGTGTATTACTTTTGACCAGGGCTCAGTGGGGAATAGGGTGCCGTATGAGGAGCAGACAGTGACAGTCACTTGTTCATTCTTTCTTGCTCTCTACCTTTCTTTCTCTCTACGTCTATATACATCTTTATATCTCTATATACCTCTCTACCTCTATATACCTCTCTACCTCTATATACCTCTCTACCTCTCCTTCTCTCTACCTTTCTTTCTCTCTACGTCTATATACCTCTCTACCTCTATATACCTCTCTACCTCTATATACCTCTCTACCTCTCCTTCTCTCTACCTTTCTTTCTCTCTACGTCTATATACCTCTCTACCTCTATATACCTCTCTACCTCTATATACCTCTCTACCTCTCCTTCTCTCTACCTTTCTTTCTCTCTACGTCTATATACATCTTTAATCTCTATATACCTCTCTACGTCTATATACATCTTTATATCTCTATATACCTCTCTACCTCTATATACCTCTATCTACCTCTCCTTCTCTCTACCTTTCTTTCTACGTCTATATACATCTTTATATCTCTATATACCTCTATACCTCTATACCTCTCTACCTCTATATCTCTCCTTCTCTCTACCTTTCTTTCTCTCTACGTCTATATACATCTTTATATCTCTATATACCTCTCTACCTCTATATACCTCTCTACCTCTCCTTCTCTCTACCTTTCTTTCTCTCTACGTCTTTATACATCTTTATATCTCTATATACCTCTATACCTCTATATACCTATATATACCTATCTACCTCTCTATCTCTATATACCTCTATACCTCTCTATACCTCTCTATCTCTATATACCTATCTACCTCTATATACCTCTCTATCTCCTTCTCTCTACCTTTCTTTCTCTCTACGTCTATATACATCTTTATATATCTATATACCTCTATACCTCTATATACCTCTCTATCTCTATATACCTATCTACCTCTATCTCTATCTACCTCTATCTCTATCTACCTCTATCTCTATCTACCTCTATCTCTATATACCTCTATCTCTATACACCTCTATCTCTATATACCTATATATACCTCTCTACCTCTATATACCTCTCTATCTCTATATACCTATCTACCTCTATATACCTCTATCTCTATATACCTCTATCTCTGTATACCTCTCTACCTCTCCTTCTCTCTACCTCTCTATATCTCTCTTATCTCTATATATATCTCTATATCTATATACCTCTCTACCTCTATATACCTCTATCTCTATATACCTCTCTATGTCTATATACCTCTCTATATCTCTCTTATCTCTATATACCTCTCTACCTCTATATACCTCTATCTCTATATACCTCTCTATATCTCTCTATCTCTGTATATCTCTATACCTCTCTACCTCTATGTACCTCTATATACCTCTACCTCTATATACCTATCTATCTCTCTATACCTCTATATACCTCTCTATCTCTATATACCTCTCTATCTCTATATACCTCTCTATCTCTATATATCTCTATCAACCTCTATATACCTCTCTCTCCTCTCTACCTCTATATACCTCTCTCTCTCCTCTACCTCTATATACCTCTCTACCTCTATCTCTCCTTTCTACTTCTATATACATCTCTACCTCTATATACCTCTCTACCCCTATATACCTGTCTACCTCTATATACCTCTCTACCTCTCCTTCTCTCTACCTTTCTTTCTCTCTACCTCTATATACCTCTCTACCTCTCCTTCTCTCTACCTCTATGTACCTCTCTACCTCTATGTACCTCTCTACCTCTATATACCTGTCTACCTCTCCTTCTCTCTATCTCTATATACCTCTCTACCTCTATATACCTCTCTACCTCTATATACCTCGCTACCTCTATATACCTCTCTACATCTCCTTCTCTCTACCTCTATATACCTCTCTGTCTCTCTTCCTCTCCTTCTCTCTACCTCAATATACCTTTCTACCTCTATATACATTTGAAGTCAGCCAAATACATTTAAACTCAGTTTTTCACAATTCCTGACATGTAATCCTAGTAAAAATTCCCTGTTTTAGGTCAGATAGGATCACCACTTTATTTTAAGAATGTGAAATGTCAGAATAATAGTAGAGAGAATGATTTATTTCCACTTTTAATTTCTTTCATCACATTCCCAGTGGGTCAGAAGTTTACATACACTCATTCGGTAGCATTGCCTTTAAATTGTTTAACTTGCGTCAAATGTTTCAAGTAGCCTTCCACAAGCTTCCCACAATAAGTTGGGTGAATTTTGGCCCATTCCTCCTGACAGAGCTGGTGTAACTGAGTCAGGTTTTGTAAGCCTCCTTGCTCACACACACTTTTTCAGTTCTGCCCACAAATGTTCAAAAGGATTGAGGTCAGGGCTTTGTGATGGCCATTCCAATACCTTGACTTTGTTGTCCTTAAGCCATTTTGCCACAAATTTGGAAGTATGCTTGGGGTCATTGTCCATTTGGAAGACCCATTTGCGACCAAGCTTTAACTTCTTGACTGATGTCTTGAGATGTTGCTTCAATATATCCACATCATTTTCATTCCTAATGAAGCCATCTATTTTGTGAAGTGCACCAGTCCCTCCTGCAGCAAAGCACCCCGACAACATGATGCTGACGCCCCCGTGCTTCACGGTTGGGATGGTGTTCTTCAGCTTCCCCCTTTTTTTCCTCCAAACATAACGATGGTCATTATGTCCAAACAGTTCTGTTTTTGTTTCATCAGACCAGAGGACATTTCTCCAAAAAGTGTGATCTTTATCCCCATGTACAGTTGCAAACCGTAGTCTGGCTTTTTTATGGCGGTTTTGGAGCAGTGGCTTCTTCCTTGCCGAGCAGCCTTTCAGGTTATGTCGATATAGGACTCGTTTTACTGTGGATATAGATACTTTTGTACCTGTTTCCTCCAGCATCTTCACAAGATCCTTTGCTGTTGTTCTGGGATTGATTTGCACTTTTCGCACCAAAGTACCTTCATCTCTAGGAGACAGAATGCATCTCCTTCCTGAGTGGTATGACGACTGCGTGATCCCATAGTGTTTATACTTGCGTACTATTGTTTGCACAGATGAGTGTGGTACCTTCAGGCGTTTGGAAATTGCTCCCAAGGATGAACCAGACTTGTGGAGGGTCTACAATTTTTTTTCTGAGGTTTTGGCTGAGTTCTTTTGATTTTCCCATGATGTCAAGCAAAGAGGCACTGAGTTTGAAGGTAGGCCTTGAAATACATCCCCAGGTACACCTCCAATTGACTCAAATTATGTCAATTAGCCTATCAGAAGCTTCTAAAGCCATGAAATCATTTTCTGGAATTTTCCAAGCTGTTTCACGGCACAGTCAACTTAGTGTATTAAAAACTTCTGACCTACTGGAATTGTGATACAGTGAAATAATCTGTCTGTAAACAATTGTTGGAAAAGTGACTTGTATCGTGCACAAAGTAGATGTCCTTACCGACTTGCCGAAACTATAGTTTGTTAACAAGAAACTTGTGGAGTGGTTGAAAAACGAGTTTTAATGACTCCAGCCTAAGTGTATGTAAACTTCCGACTTGAACTGTACTTCTCTATCTATATATACCTTTCTATCGCTGTATACCTCTCTCCCTCTATATACCTCTCTACCTCTCCTTCTCTCTACCTCTATATACCTCTCTACCTCTCCTTCTCTCTACCTCTATATACCTCTCCTTCTCTCTACCTCTATATACCTCTCCTTCTCTCTACCTCTATATACCTATATATACCTTTTCCGCTCTCCTTCTCTCTACCTCTATATACCTCTCTACTAATATATACATCTCTATCTCTCTTCCTCTATTTCTCTCCTTCTCTCTACCTCTATATACCTCTCTATCTCCATATACATCTCTACCTCTATATACCCCTCTACCTCTATATACCGCTCTCTCTACCTCTATATACCTCTCTCTCTCCCCTTCTCTCTACCTCTATATACCTCTCTACCTCTCTCTTCCTCTATACCTCTCCTTCTCTCTACCGCTATATACCTATCTACCTCCATATACATCTATACCTCTATATACCCCTCTACCTCTATATACTGCTCTCTATACCTCTCTCTACCTCTCTCTCTCCCCTTCTCTCTACCTCTATATACCTCTCTACCTCTATGTACCTCTCTACCTCTATATACCTCTCTTTCTCCCCTTCTCTCTACCTCTATATCTCTCCTTCTCTCTACCTCTATATACCTCTCTACCTCTATATATCTCTCCATCTCTATATACCTCTCTCTCTCATTCTCTCTACTTCTATATACCGCTCTACCTCTATACACCTCTCTATCTCTCCTTCTCTCTACCTCTATATACATCTGTCTCTCCTTCTCTCTACCTCTATATACATCTGTCTCTCCTTCTCTCTACCTCTATATACCTCTCTACCTCTCCTTCTCTCTACCTCTCATTCATTATCTTCTTCTCTACCGTTCCTTCTCTCTACCTGTCCTTCTCTCAGAAAGCTTATTTCACTGTACCTCTTTCTTCCTCCCTCTCTCCAGAGCCGCCCCCCTCCCCTGCTCTCAAACCCTCCGTCTCTTATCCTAATCTCTCTCTCAACCTCTTTTTCTCTCCCCCCGCACCCCCCGTCTTCTGCTTAATCATCTCTCTGAGGAGCTAGGAGCACACAGAGCACAATGGCGATGCAGCACTTCATTTCCTCCCCGCGCCTCTTCTCGTCGCTCGCCGCAATCCTTAAGTCCCTTTAATTGAACACAGCGGGCCAGAGCCCAATCACATATTAAAACGAGAGAGAGAGAGATAGAGAGAGGAGCTGAGCATGCCCAATTTGACTGGAGCGTGGAGACAGATTCCCAAAGTGTAGAGCGTCGGCCTTCTCGCCCGCTCCAGTAGCTACTGTCATGGAGTTCAATACATATTTTCATAAAGAAGCTGATAAAACACACAGGTGAAAAATCAAGATGACTTACATAGATGAGGGCCAAGAGAGGGAGTGTGGTGATGTACTCTTAAAAGTTGCATCATACTGCAGCACAGCTTGGTACAGCATGTTACAGTGCATGATGTCATAGTATTTTACAGTCAGCCATTGTAGCCGTCAATGCTCGTTGAAACCACCAGAGGGCGACTTTATGAGGGTTCTTGGCACTTACTTATAATAGTCCTACAGAGGTCCACGCAGACCAGACATTTTGATTGTTATACCCTATCAGAGGTCCACACAGACCAGACATTTTGATTTTTATACCCTATCAGAGGTCCACGCAGACCAGACATTTTGATTGTGATACCCTATCAGAGGTCCACACAGACCAGACATTTTGATTGTTATACCCTATCAGAGGTCCACACAGACCAGACATTTTGATTGTGATACCCTATCAGAGGTCCATGTAGACCAGACATTTTGATTGTGATAGCCTATCAGAGGTCCACACAGACCAGACATTTTGATTGTGATACCCTATCAGAGGTCCATGCAGACCAGACATTTTGATTGTTATGCCCTATCAGAGGTCCATGTAGACCAGACATTTTGATTGTGATACCCTATCAGAGGTCCATGTAGACCAGACATTTTGATTGTGATACCCTATCAGAGGTCCATGTAGACCAGACATTTTGATTGTGATACCCAATCAGAGGTCCACACAGACCAGACATTTTGATTGTGATACCCTATCAGAGGTCCACACAGACCAGACATTTTGATTGTTATACCCTATCAGAGGTCCACACAGACCAGACATTTTGATTGTTATACCCTATCAGAGGTCCATGTAGACCAGACATTTTGATTGTTATACCCTATCAGAGGTCCATGTAGACCAGACATTTTGATTGTTATACCCTATCAGAGGTCCATGCAGACCAGACATTTTGATTGTGATACCCTATCAGAGGTCCATGTAGACCAGACATTTTGATTGTGATACCCTATCAGAGGTCCATGTAGACCAGACATTTTGATTGTGATACCCTATCAGAGGTCCATGTAGACCAGACATTTTGATTGTTATACCCTATCAGAGGTCCATGTAGACCAGACATTTTGATTGTGATACCCAATCAGAGGTCCACACAGACCAGACATTTTGATTGTGATACCCTATCAGAGGTCCACACAGACCAGACATTTTGATTGTTATACCCTATCAGAGGTCCACACAGACCAGACATTTTGATTGTTATACCCTATCAGAGGTCCATGTAGACCAGACATTTTGATTGTTATACCCTATCAGAGGTCCATGTAGACCAGACATTTTGATTGTTATACCCTATCAGAGGTCCACGCAGACCAGACATTTTGATTGTGATACCCTATCAGAGGTCCATGTAGACCAGACATTTTGATTGTGATACCCTATCAGAGGTCCATGTAGACCAGACATTTTGATTGTTATGCCCTATCAGAGGTCCACGCAGACCAGACATTTTGATTGTGATACCCTATCAGAGGTCCATGTAGACCAGACATTTTGAATGTGATACCCAATCAGAGGTCCATGTAGACCAGACATTTTGATTGTGATACCCAATCAGAGGTCCACATAGACCAGACATTTTGATTGTTATACCCTATCAGAGGTCCACGCAGACCAGACATTTTGATTGTGATACCCTATCAGAGGTCCATGTAGACCAGACATTTTGATTGTGATACCCAATCAGAGGTCCACATAGACCAGACAGTTTGATTGTTATACCCTATCAGAGGTCCATGTTGACCAGACATTTTGATTGTGATACCCTATCAGAGGTCCATGTAGACCAGACATTTTGATTGTTATACCCTATCAGAGGTCCATGTAGACCAGACATTTTGATTGTGATACCCTATCAGAGGTCCATGTAGACCAGACATTTTGATTGTTATGCCCAATCAGAGGTCCACACAGACCAGACATTTTGATTGTGATACCCTATCAGAGGTCCATGTAGATCAGACATTTTGATTGTGATACCCAATCAGAGGTCCATGCAGACCAGACATTTTGATTGTTATACCCTATCAGAGGTCCACAAAGACCAGACATTTTGATTGTTATACCCTATCAGAGGTCCACGTAGACCAGACATTTTGATTGTGATACCCTATCAGAGGTCCACGCAGACCAGACATTTTGATTGTGATACCTTACAGAGGTCCACACAGACCAGACATTTTGATTGTGATACCCTATCAGAGGTCCATGTAGACCAGACATTTTGATTGTGATACCCTATCAGAGGTCCACACAGACCAGACATTTTGATTGTGATACCCTATCAGAGGTCCATGCAGACCAGACATTTTGATTGTTATACCCTATCAGAGGTCCACACAGACCAGACATTTTGATTGTTATACCCTATCAGAGGTCCATGTAGACCAGACATTTTGATTGTGATACCCAATCAGAGGTCCATGTAGACCAGACATTTTGATTGTGATACCCAATCAGAGGTCCATGTAGACCAGACATTTTGATTGTGATACCCTATCAGAGGTCCACGCGGACCAGACATTTTGATTGTGATACCCTATCAGAGGTCCATGTAGACCAGTCATTTTGATTGTGATACCCTATCAGAGGTCCATGCAGACCAGACATTTTGATTGTTATGCCCTATCAGAGGTCCATGTAGACCAGACATTTTGATTGTGATACCCTATCAGAGGTCCATGTAGACCAGACATTTTGATTGTGATACCCTATCAGAGGTCCATGTAGACCAGACATTTTGATTGTTATACCCTATCAGAGGTCCATGTAGACCAGACATTTTGATTGTGATACCCAATCAGAGGTCCACACAGACCAGACATTTTGATTGTGATACCCTATCAGAGGTCCACACAGACCAGACATTTTGATTGTTATACCCTATCAGAGGTCCACACAGACCAGACATTTTGATTGTTATACCCTATCAGAGGTCCATGTAGACCAGACATTTTGATTGTTATACCCTATCAGAGGTCCATGTAGACCAGACATTTTGATTGTTATACCCTATCAGAGGTCCACGCAGACCAGACATTTTGATTGTGATACCCTATCAGAGGTCCATGTAGACCAGACATTTTGATTGTGATACCCTATCAGAGGTCCATGTAGACCAGACATTTTGATTGTTATGCCCTATCAGAGGTCCACGCAGACCAGACATTTTGATTGTGATACCCTATCAGAGGTCCATGTAGACCAGACATTTTGATTGTGATACCCAATCAGAGGTCCACATAGACCAGACAGTTTGATTGTTATACCCTATCAGAGGTCCATGTTGACCAGACATTTTGATTGTGATACCCTATCAGAGGTCCATGTAGACCAGACATTTTGATTGTTATACCCTATCAGAGGTCCATGTAGACCAGACATTTTGATTGTTATGCCCTATCAGAGGTCCATGTAGACCAGACATTTTGATTGTTATGCCCTATCAGAGGTCCATGTAGACCAGACATTTTGATTGTGATACCCTATCAGAGGTCCATGTAGACCAGACATTTTGATTGTTATGCCCTATCAGAGGTCCATGTAGACCAGACATTTTGATTGTTATGCCCTGTCAGAGGTCCACGCAGACCAGACATTTTGATTGTGATACCCTATCAGAGGTCCATGTAGATCAGACATTTTGATTGTGATACCCAATCAGAGGTCCATGCAGACCAGACATTTTGATTGTTATACCCTATCAGAGGTCCACACAGACCAGACATTTTGATTGTTATACCCTATCAGAGGTCCACGTAGACCAGACATTTTGATTGTGATACCCTATCAGAGGTCCACGCAGACCAGACATTTTGATTGTGATACCTTACAGAGGTTCACACAGACCAGACATTTTGATTGTGATACCCTATCAGAGGTCCATGTAGACCAGACATTTTGATTGTGATAGCCTATCAGAGGTCCACACAGACCAGACATTTTGATTGTGATACCCTATCAGAGGTCCATGCAGACCAGACATTTTGATTGTTATACCCTATCAGAGGTCCACACAGACCAGACATTTTGATTGTTATACCCTATCAGAGGTCCATGTAGACCAGACATTTTGATTGTGATACCCAATCAGAGGTCCATGTAGACCAGACATTTTCATTGTGATACCCAATCAGAGGTCCATGTAGACCAGACATTTTGATTGTGATACCCTATCAGAGGTCCACGCGGACCAGACATTTTGATTGTGATACCCTATCAGAGGTCCATGTAGACCAGTCATTTTGATTGTGATACCCTATCAGAGGTCCATGCAGAGCAGACATTTTGATTGTTATGCCCTATCAGAGGTCCATGTAGACCAGACATTTTGATTGTTATACCCTATCAGAGGTCCATGTAGACCAGACATTTTGATTGTGATACCCTATCAGAGGTCCACACAGACCAGACATTTTGATTGTTATACCCTATCAGAGGTCCACACAGACCAGACATTTTGATTGTTATACCCTATCAGAGGTCCATGTAGACCAGACATTTTGATTGTTATACCCTATCAGAGGTCCATGTAGACCAGACATTTTGATTGTTATACCCTATCAGAGGTCCACGCAGACCAGACATTTTGATTGTGATACCCTATCAGAGGTCCATGTAGACCAGACATTTTGATTGTGATACCCTATCAGAGGTCCATGTAGACCAGACATTTTGATTGTTATGCCCTATCAGAGGTCCATGTAGACCAGACATTTTGATTGTGATACCCAATCAGAGGTCCATGTAGACCAGACATTTTGATTGTGATACCCAATCAGAGGTCCACATAGACCAGTCATTTTGATTGTTATACCCTATCAGAGGTCCACGCAGACCAGACATTTTGATTGTGATACCCTATCAGAGGTCCATGTAGACCAGACATTTTGATTGTGATACCCAATCAGAGGTCCACATAGACCAGACAGTTTGATTGTTATACCCTATCAGAGGTCCATGTTGACCAGACATTTTGATTGTGATACCCTATCAGAGGTCCATGTAGACCAGACATTTTGATTGTTATACCCTATCAGAGGTCCATGTAGACCAGACATTTTGATTGTGATACCCTATCAGAGGTCCATGTAGACCAGACATTTTGATTGTTATGCCCAATCAGAGGTCCACACAGACCAGACATTTTGATTGTGATACCCTATCAGAGGTCCATGTAGATCAGACATTTTGATTGTGATACCCAATCAGAGGTCCATGCAGACCAGACATTTTGATTGTTATACCCTATCAGAGGTCCACACAGACCAGACATTTTGATTGTTATACCCTATCAGAGGTCCACGTAGACCAGACATTTTGATTGTGATACCCTATCAGAGGTCCATGTAGACCAGACATTTTGATTGTGATACCCTATCAGAGGTCCATGTAGACCAGACATTTTGATTGTTATGCCCAATCAGAGGTCCACACAGACCAGACATTTTGATTGTGATACCCTATCAGAGGTCCATGTAGATCAGACATTTTGATTGTGATACCCAATCAGAGGTCCATGCAGACCAGACATTTTGATTGTTATACCCTATCAGAGGTCCACACAGACCAGACATTTTGATTGTTATACCCTATCAGAGGTCCACGTAGACCAGACATTTTGATTGTGATACCCTATCAGAGGTCCACGCAGACCAGACATTTTGATTGTGATACCTTACAGAGGTCCACACAGACCAGACATTTTGATTGTGATACCCTATCAGAGGTCCATGTAGACCAGACATTTTGATTGTGATACCCTATCAGAGGTCCACACAGACCAGACATTTTGATTGTTATACCCTATCAGAGGTCCACACAGACCAGACATTTTGATTGTGATACCCTATCAGAGGTCCATGTAGACAAGACATTTTGATTGTGATAGCCTATCAGAGGTCCACACAGACCAGACATTTTGATTGTGATACCCTATCAGAGGTCCATGCAGACCAGACATTTTGATTGTTATACCCTATCAGAGGTCCACACAGACCAGACATTTTGATTGTTATACCCTATCAGAGGTCCATGTAGACCAGACATTTTGATTGTGATACCCAATCAGAGGTCCATGTAGACCAGACATTTTGATTGTGATACCCAATCAGAGGTCCATGTAGACCAGACATTTTGATTGTGATACCCTATCAGAGGTCCACGCGGACCAGACATTTTGATTGTGATACCCTATCAGAGGTCCATGTAGACCAGTCATTTTGATTGTGATACCCTATCAGAGGTCCATGCAGACCAGACATTTTGATTGTTATGCCCTATCAGAGGTCCATGTAGACCAGACATTTTGATTGTGATACCCTATCAGAGGTCCATGTAGACCAGACATTTTGATTGTGATACCCTATCAGAGGTCCATGTAGACCAGACATTTTGATTGTTATACCCTATCAGAGGTCCATGTAGACCAGACATTTTGATTGTGATACCCAATCAGAGGTCCACACAGACGAGACATTTTGATTGTGATACCCTATCAGAGGTCCACACAGACCAGACATTTTGATTGTTATACCCTATCAGAGGTCCACACAGACCAGACATTTTGATTGTTATACCCTATCAGAGGTCCATGTAGACCAGACATTTTGATTGTTATACCCTATCAGAGGTCCATGTAGACCAGACATTTTGATTGTTATACCCTATCAGAGGTCCACGCAGACCAGACATTTTGATTGTGATACCCTATCAGAGGTCCATGTAGACCAGACATTTTGATTGTGATACCCTATCAGAGGTCCATGTAGACCAGACATTTTGATTGTTATGCCCTATCAGAGGTCCACGCAGACCAGACATTTTGATTGTGATACCCTATCAGAGGTCCATGTAGACCAGACATTTTGATTGTGATACCCAATCAGAGGTCCACATAGACCAGACAGTTTGATTGTTATACCCTATCAGAGGTCCATGTTGACCAGACATTTTGATTGTTATACCCTATCAGAGGTCCACGCAGACCAGACATTTTGATTGTGATACCCTATCAGAGGTCCATGTAGACCAGACATTTTGATTGTGATAGCCTATCAGAGGTCCACACAGACCAGACATTTTGATTGTTATACCCTATCAGAGGTCCATGTAGACCAGACATTTTGATTGTGATACCCAATCAGAGGTCCATGTAGACCAGACATTTTCATTGTGATACCCAATCAGAGGTCCATGTAGACCAGACATTTTGATTGTGATACCCTATCAGAGGTCCACGCGGACCAGACATTTTGATTGTGATACCCTATCAGAGGTCCATGTAGACCAGTCATTTTGATTGTGATACCCTATCAGAGGTCCATGCAGACCAGACATTTTGATTGTTATGCCCTATCAGAGGTCCATGTAGACCAGACATTTTGATTGTGATACCCTATCAGAGGTCCATGTAGACCAGACATTTTGATTGTGATACCCTATCAGAGGTCCATGTAGACCAGACATTTTGATTGTTATACCCTATCAGAGGTCCATGTAGACCAGACATTTTGATTGTGATACCCTATCAGAGGTCCACACAGACCAGACATTTTGATTGTTATACCCTATCAGAGGTCCACACAGACCAGACATTTTGATTGTTATACCCTATCAGAGGTCCATGTAGACCAGACATTTTGATTGTGATACCCTATCAGAGGTCCATGTAGACCAGACATTTTGATTGTGATACCCTATCAGAGGTCCATGTAGACCAGACATTTTGATTGTTATGCCCTATCAGAGGTCCATGTAGACCAGACATTTTGATTGTGATACCCAATCAGAGGTCCATGTAGACCAGACATTTTGATTGTGATACCCAATCAGAGGTCCACATAGACCAGTCATTTTGATTGTTATACCCTATCAGAGGTCCACGCAGACCAGACATTTTGATTGTGATACCCTATCAGAGGTCCATGTAGACCAGATATTTTGATTGTGATACCCAATCAGAGGTCCACATAGACCAGACATTTTGATTGTTATACCCTATCAGAGGTCCACGTAGACCAGACATTTTGATTGTTATACCCTATCAGAGGTCCACGTAGACCAGACATTTTGATTGTGATACCCTATCAGAGGTCCATGTAGACCAGACATTTTGATTGTGATACCCTATCAGAGGTCCATGTAGACCAGACATTTTGATTGTTATGCCCAATCAGAGGTCCACACAGACCAGACATTTTGATTGTGATACCCTATCAGAGGTCCATGTAGATCAGACATTTTGATTGTGATACCCAATCAGAGGTCCATGCAGACCAGACATTTTGATTGTTATACCCTATCAGAGGTCCACACAGACCAGACATTTTGATTGTTATACCCTATCAGAGGTCCACGTAGACCAGACATTTTGATTGTGATACCCTATCAGAGGTCCACGCAGACCAGACATTTTGATTGTGATACCTTACAGAGGTCCACACAGACCAGACATTTTGATTGTGATACCCTATCAGAGGTCCATGTAGACCAGACATTTTGATTGTGATACCCTATCAGAGGTCCACACAGACCAGACATTTTGATTGTTATACCCTATCAGAGGTCCACACAGACCAGACATTTTGATTGTGATACCCTATCAGAGGTCCATGTAGACAAGACATTTTGATTGTGATAGCCTATCAGAGGTCCATGTAGACCAGACATTTTGATTGTGATACCCTATCAGAGGTCCACGCAGACCAGACATTTTGATTGTGATACCCTATCAGAGGTCCATGTAGACCAGACATTTTGATTGTGATACCCTATCAGAGGTCCATGTAGACCAGACATTTTGATTGTTATGCCCTATCAGAGGTCCACGCAGACCAGACATTTTGATTGTGATACCCTATCAGAGGTCCATGTAGACCAGACATTTTGATTGTGATACCCAATCAGAGGTCCACATAGACCAGACAGTTTGATTGTTATACCCTATCAGAGGTCCATGTTGACCAGACATTTTGATTGTTATACCCTATCAGAGGTCCACGCAGACCAGACATTTTGATTGTGATACCCTATCAGAGGTCCACACAGACCAGACATTTTGATTGTGATACCCTATCAGAGGTCCATGCAGACCAGACATTTTGATTGTTATACCCTATCAGAGGTCCACACAGACCAGACATTTTGATTGTTATACCCTATCAGAGGTCCATGTAGACCAGACATTTTGATTGTGATACCCAATCAGAGGTCCATGTAGACCAGACATTTTCATTGTGATACCCAATCAGAGGTCCATGTAGACCAGACATTTTGATTGTGATACCCTATCAGAGGTCCACGCGGACCAGACATTTTGATTGTGATACCCTATCAGAGGTCCATGTAGACCAGTCATTTTGATTGTGATACCCTATCAGAGGTCCATGCAGACCAGACATTTTGATTGTTATGCCCTATCAGAGGTCCATGTAGACCAGACATTTTGATTGTGATACCCTATCAGAGGTCCATGTAGACCAGACATTTTGATTGTGATACCCTATCAGAGGTCCATGTAGACCAGACATTTTGATTGTTATACCCTATCAGAGGTCCATGTAGACCAGACATTTTGATTGTGATACCCTATCAGAGGTCCACACAGACCAGACATTTTGATTGTTATACCCTATCAGAGGTCCACACAGACCAGACATTTTGATTGTTATACCCTATCAGAGGTCCATGTAGACCAGACATTTTGATTGTGATACCCTATCAGAGGTCCATGTAGACCAGACATTTTGATTGTGATACCCTATCAGAGGTCCATGTAGACCAGACATTTTGATTGTTATGCCCTATCAGAGGTCCATGTAGACCAGACATTTTGATTGTGATACCCAATCAGAGGTCCATGTAGACCAGACATTTTGATTGTGATACCCAATCAGAGGTCCACATAGACCAGTCATTTTGATTGTTATACCCTATCAGAGGTCCACGCAGACCAGACATTTTGATTGTGATACCCTATCAGAGGTCCATGTAGACCAGACATTTTGATTGTGATACCCAATCAGAGGTCCACATAGACCAGACAGTTTGATTGTTATACCCTATCAGAGGTCCATGTTGACCAGACATTTTGATTGTGATACCCTATCAGAGGTCCATGTAGACCAGACATTTTGATTGTTATACCCTATCAGAGGTCCATGTAGACCAGACATTTTGATTGTGATACCCTATCAGAGGTCCATGTAGACCAGACATTTTGATTGTTATGCCCAATCAGAGGTCCACACAGACCAGACATTTTGATTGTGATACCCTATCAGAGGTCCATGTAGATCAGACATTTTGATTGTGATACCCAATCAGAGGTCCATGCAGACCAGACATTTTGATTGTTATACCCTATCAGAGGTCCACACAGACCAGACATTTTGATTGTTATACCCTATCAGAGGTCCACGTAGACCAGACATTTTGATTGTGATACCCTATCAGAGGTCCATGTAGACCAGACATTTTGATTGTGATACCCTATCAGAGGTCCATGTAGACCAGACATTTTGATTGTTATGCCCAATCAGAGGTCCACACAGACCAGACATTTTGATTGTGATACCCTATCAGAGGTCCACACAGACCAGACATTTTGATTGTGATACCCTATCAGAGGTCCACACAGACCAGACATTTTGATTGTGATACCCTATCAGAGGTCCACACAGACCAGACATTTTGATTGTGATACCCTATCAGAGGTCCATGTAGACCAGACATTTTGATTGTGATAGCCTATCAGAGGTCCACACAGACCAGACATTTTGATTGTGATACCCTATCAGAGGTCCATGCAGACCAGACATTTTGATTGTTATACCCTATCAGAGGTCCACACAGACCAGACATTTTGATTGTTATACCCTATCAGAGGTCCATGTAGACCAGACATTTTGATTGTGATACCCAATCAGAGGTCCATGTAGACCAGACATTTTCATTGTGATACCCAATCAGAGGTCCATGTAGACCAGACATTTTGATTGTGATACCCTATCAGAGGTCCACGCGGACCAGACATTTTGATTGTGATACCCTATCAGAGGTCCATGTAGACCAGTCATTTTGATTGTGATACCCTATCAGAGGTCCATGCAGACCAGACATTTTGATTGTTATGCCCTATCAGAGGTCCATGTAGACCAGACATTTTGATTGTGATACCCTATCAGAGGTCCATGTAGACCAGACATTTTGATTGTGATACCCTATCAGAGGTCCATGTAGACCAGACATTTTGATTGTTATACCCTATCAGAGGTCCATGTAGACCAGACATTTTGATTGTGATACCCTATCAGAGGTCCACACAGACCAGACATTTTGATTGTTATACCCTATCAGAGGTCCACACAGACCAGACATTTTGATTGTTATACCCTATCAGAGGTCCATGTAGACCAGACATTTTGATTGTGATACCCTATCAGAGGTCCATGTAGACCAGACATTTTGATTGTGATACCCTATCAGAGGTCCATGTAGACCAGACATTTTGATTGTTATGCCCTATCAGAGGTCCATGTAGACCAGACATTTTGATTGTGATACCCAATCAGAGGTCCATGTAGACCAGACATTTTGATTGTGATACCCAATCAGAGGTCCACATAGACCAGTCATTTTGATTGTTATACCCTATCAGAGGTCCACGCAGACCAGACATTTTGATTGTGATACCCTATCAGAGGTCCATGTAGACCAGACATTTTGATTGTGATACCCAATCAGAGGTCCACATAGACCAGACAGTTTGATTGTTATACCCTATCAGAGGTCCATGTTGACCAGACATTTTGATTGTGATACCCTATCAGAGGTCCATGTAGACCAGACATTTTGATTGTTATACCCTATCAGAGGTCCATGTAGACCAGACATTTTGATTGTGATACCCAATCAGAGGTCCATGCAGACCAGACATTTTGATTGTTATACCCTATCAGAGGTCCACACAGACCAGACATTTTGATTGTTATACCCTATCAGAGGTCCATGTAGACCAGACATTTTGATTGTGATACCCAATCAGAGGTCCATGCAGACCAGACATTTTGATTGTTATACCCTATCAGAGGTCCACACAGACCAGACATTTTGATTGTTATACCCTATCAGAGGTCCACGTAGACCAGACATTTTGATTGTGATACCCTATCAGAGGTCCATGTAGACCAGACATTTTGATTGTGATACCCTATCAGAGGTCCATGTAGACCAGACATTTTGATTGTTATGCCCAATCAGAGGTCCACACAGACCAGACATTTTGATTGTGATACCCTATCAGAGGTCCATGTAGATCAGACATTTTGATTGTGATACCCAATCAGAGGTCCATGCAGACCAGACATTTTGATTGTTATACCCTATCAGAGGTCCACACAGACCAGACATTTTGATTGTGATACCCTATCAGAGGTCCACGCAGACCAGACATTTTGATTGTGATACCTTACAGAGGTCCACACAGACCAGACATTTTGATTGTGATACCCTATCAGAGGTCCATGTAGACCAGACATTTTGATTGTGATACCCTATCAGAGGTCCACACAGACCAGACATTTTGATTGTTATACCCTATCAGAGGTCCACACAGACCAGACATTTTGATTGTGATACCCTATCAGAGGTCCATGTAGACCAGACATTTTGATTGTGATACCCTATCAGAGGTCCACACAGACCAGACATTTTGATTGTGATACCCTATCAGAGGTCCATGCAGACCAGACATTTTGATTGTTATACCCTATCAGAGGTCCACACAGACCAGACATTTTGATTGTTATACCCTATCAGAGGTCCATGTAGACCAGACATTTTGATTGTGATACCCAATCAGAGGTCCATGTAGACCAGACATTTTGATTGTGATACCCAATCAGAGGTCCATGTAGACCAGACATTTTGATTGTGATACCCTATCAGAGGTCCATGTAGACCAGACATTTTGATTGTTATACCCTATCAGAGGTCCATGTAGACCAGACATTTTGATTGTGATACCCAATCAGAGGTCCACACAGACCAGACATTTTGATTGTGATACCCTATCAGAGGTCCACGCAGACCAGACATTTTGATTGTTATACTCTATCAGAGGTCCACGCAGACCAGACATTTTGATTGTTATACCCTATCAGAGGTCCATGTAGACCAGACATTTTGATTGTTATACCCTATCAGAGGTCCATGTAGACCAGACATTTTGATTGTTATACCCTATCAGAGGTCCACGCAGACCAGACATTTTGATTGTGATACCCTATCAGAGGTCCATGTAGACCAGACATTTTGATTGTGATACCCTATCAGAGGTCCATGTAGACCAGACATTTTGATTGTTATGCCCTATCAGAGGTCCACGCAGACCAGACATTTTGATTGTGATACCCTATCAGAGGTCCATGTAGACCAGACATTTTGATTGTGATACCCAATCAGAGGTCCACATAGACCAGACAGTTTGATTGTTATACCCTATCAGAGGTCCATGTTGACCAGACATTTTGATTGTGATACCCTATCAGAGGTCCATGTAGACCAGACATTTTGATTGTTATACCCTATCAGAGGTCCATGTAGACCAGACATTTTGATTGTGATACCCTATCAGAGGTCCATGTAGACCAGACATTTTGATTGTTATGCCCTGTCAGAGGTCCACGCAGACCAGACATTTTGATTGTGATACCCTATCAGAGGTCCATGTAGATCAGACATTTTGATTGTGATACCCAATCAGAGGTCCATGCAGACCAGACATTTTGATTGTTATACCCTATCAGAGGTCCACACAGACCAGACATTTTGATTGTTATACCCTATCAGAGGTCCACGTAGACCAGACATTTTGATTGTGATACCCTATCAGAGGTCCACGCAGACCAGACATTTTGATTGTGATACCTTACAGAGGTTCACACAGACCAGACATTTTGATTGTGATACCCTATCAGAGGTCCATGTAGACCAGACATTTTGATTGTGATAGCCTATCAGAGGTCCACACAGACCAGACATTTTGATTGTGATACCCTATCAGAGGTCCATGCAGACCAGACATTTTGATTGTTATACCCTATCAGAGGTCCACACAGACCAGACATTTTGATTGTTATACCCTATCAGAGGTCCATGTAGACCAGACATTTTGATTGTGATACCCAATCAGAGGTCCATGTAGACCAGACATTTTGATTGTGATACCCAATCAGAGGTCCATGTAGACCAGACATTTTGATTGTGATACCCTATCAGAGGTCCACGCGGACCAGACATTTTGATTGTGATACCCTATCAGAGGTCCATGTAGACCAGTCATTTTGATTGTGATACCCTATCAGAGGTCCATGCAGACCAGACATTTTGATTGTTATACCCTATCAGAGGTCCATGTAGACCAGACATTTTGATTGTGATACCCTATCAGAGGTCCATGTAGACCAGACATTTTGATTGTGATACCCTATCAGAGGTCCATGTAGACCAGACATTTTGATTGTTATACCCTATCAGAGGTCCATGTAGACCAGACATTTTGATTGTGATACCCAATCAGAGGTCCACACAGACCAGACATTTTGATTGTGATACCCTATCAGAGGTCCATGTAGACCAGACATTTTGATTGTTATACCCTATCAGAGGTCCATGTAGACCAGACATTTTGATTGTTATACCCTATCAGAGGTCCACGCAGACCAGACATTTTGATTGTGATACCCTATCAGAGGTCCATGTAGACCAGACATTTTGATTGTGATACCCTATCAGAGGTCCATGTAGACCAGACATTTTGATTGTTATGCCCTATCAGAGGTCCACGCAGACCAGACATTTTGATTGTGATACCCTATCAGAGGTCCATGTAGACCAGATATTTTGATTGTGATACCCAATCAGAGGTCCATGTAGACCAGACATTTTGATTGTGATACCCAATCAGAGGTCCACATAGACCAGACATTTTGATTGTTATACCCTATCAGAGGTCCACGCAGACCAGACATTTTGATTGTGATACCCTATCAGAGGTCCATGTAGACCAGACATTTTGATTGTGATACCCAATCAGAGGTCCACATAGACCAGACAGTTTGATTGTTATACCCTATCAGAGGTCCATGTTGACCAGACATTTTGATTGTGATACCCTATCAGAGGTCCATGTAGACCAGACATTTTGATTGTTATACCCTATCAGAGGTCCATGTAGACCAGACATTTTGATTGTGATACCCTATCAGAGGTCCATGTAGACCAGACATTTTGATTGTTATGCCCAATCAGAGGTCCACACAGACCAGACATTTTGATTGTGATACCCTATCAGAGGTCCATGTAGATCAGACATTTTGATTGTGATACCCAATCAGAGGTCCATGCAGACCAGACATTTTGATTGTTATACCCTATCAGAGGTCCACACAGACCAGACATTTTGATTGTTATACCCTATCAGAGGTCCACGTAGACCAGACATTTTGATTGTGATACCCTATCAGAGGTCCACGCAGACCAGACATTTTGATTGTGATACCTTACAGAGGTCCACACAGACCAGACATTTTGATTGTGATACCCTATCAGAGGTCCATGTAGACCAGACATTTTGATTGTGATACCCAATCAGAGGTCCACGCGGACCAGACATTTTGATTGTGATACCCTATCAGAGGTCCATGTAGACCAGTCATTTTGATTGTTATACCCTATCAGAGGTCCATGCAGACCAGACATTTTGATTGTTATGCCCTATCAGAGGTCCATGTAGACCAGACATTTTGATTGTGATACCCTATCAGAGGTCCATGTAGACCAGACATTTTGATTGTGATACCCTATCAGAGGTCCATGTAGACCAGACATTTTGATTGTGATACCCAATCAGAGGTCCACACAGACCAGACATTTTGATTGTGATACCCTATCAGAGGTCCACACAGACCAGACATTTTGATTGTTATACCCTATCAGAGGTCCACACAGACCAGACATTTTGATTGTGATACCCTATCAGAGGTCCATGTAGACCAGTCATTTTGATTGTGATACCCTATCAGAGGTCCATGTAGACCAGACATTTTGATTGTGATACCCTATCAGAGGTCCATGTAGACCAGACATTTTGATTGTTATGCCCTATCAGAGGTCCACGCAGACCAGACATTTTGATTGTGATACCCTATCAGAGGTCCATGTAGACCAGACATTTTGATTGTGATACCCAATCAGAGGTCCACATAGACCAGACAGTTTGATTGTTATACCCTATCAGAGGTCCATGTTGACCAGACATTTTGATTGTGATACCCTATCAGAGGTCCATGTAGACCAGACATTTTGATTGTTATACCCTATCAGAGGTCCATGTAGACCAGACATTTTGATTGTGATACCCTATCAGAGGTCCATGTAGACCAGACATTTTGATTGTTATGCCCTATCAGAGGTCCACGCAGACCAGACATTTTGATTGTGATACCCTATCAGAGGTCCATGTAGACCAGACATTTTGATTGTGATACCCAATCAGAGGTCCATGCAGACCAGACATTTTGATTGTTATACCCTATCAGAGGTCCACACAGACCAGACATTTTGATTGTTATACCCTATCAGAGGTCCACGCAGACCAGACATTTTGATTGTGATACCCTATCAGAGGTCCACACAGACCAGACATTTTGATTGTGATACCCTATCAGAGGTCCATGTAGACCAGACATTTTGATTGTGATACCCTATCAGAGGTCCATGTAGACCAGACATTTTGATTGTGATACCCTATCAGAGGTCCATGTAGACCAGACATTTTGATTGTGATACCCTATCAGAGGTCCATGTAGACCAGACATTTTGATTGTGATACCCAATCAGAGGTCCACACAGACCAGACATTTTGATTGTGATACCCTATCAGAGGTCCATGTAGACCAGTCATTTTGATTGTGATACCCTATCAGAGGTCCACACAGACCAGACATTTAGATTGTGAAACTCTATCAGAGGTCCACGTAGACCAGACATTTTAATTGTTATACTCTATCAGAGGTCCATGTAGACCAGACATTTTGATTGTTATACTCTATCAGAGGTCCATGTAGACCAGACATTTTGATTGTTATACCCTATCAGAGGTCCACACAGACCAGACATTTTG
Organism: Salvelinus fontinalis; assembly: GCF_029448725.1. Lineage (NCBI taxonomy): Eukaryota > Metazoa > Chordata > Actinopteri > Salmoniformes > Salmonidae > Salvelinus > Salvelinus fontinalis. The sequence goes on from NC_074676.1 coordinate 51,043,045, forward strand.
ATTGTTATACCCTATCAGAGGTCCACGTAGACCAGACATTTTGATTGTGATACCCTATCAGAGGTCCACGCAGACCAGACATTTTGATTGTGATACCCTATCAGAGGTCCACACAGACCAGACATTTTGATTGTGATACCCTATCAGAGGTCCATGTAGACCAGACATTTTGATTGTGATACCCAATCAGAGGTCCACGCGGACCAGACATTTTGATTGTGATACCCTATCAGAGGTCCATGTAGACCAGTCATTTTGATTGTGATACCCTATCAGAGGTCCATGCAGACCAGACATTTTGATTGTTATGCCCTATCAGAGGTCCATGTAGACCAGACATTTTGATTGTGATACCCTATCAGAGGTCCATGTAGACCAGACATTTTGATTGTGATACCCTATCAGAGGTCCATGTAGACCAGACATTTTGATTGTGATACCCAATCAGAGGTCCACACAGACCAGACATTTTGATTGTGATACCCTATCAGAGGTCCACACAGACCAGACATTTTGATTGTTATACCCTATCAGAGGTCCACACAGACCAGACATTTTGATTGTTATACCCTATCAGAGGTCCATGTAGACCAGACATTTTGATTGTTATACCCTATCAGAGGTCCATGTAGACCAGACATTTTGATTGTTATACCCTATCAGAGGTCCACGCAGACCAGACATTTTGATTGTGATACCCTATCAGAGGTCCATGTAGACCAGACATTTTGATTGTGATACCCTATCAGAGGTCCATGTAGACCAGACATTTTGATTGTTATGCCCTATCAGAGGTCCACGCAGACCAGACATTTTGATTGTGATACCCTATCAGAGGTCCATGTAGACCAGACATTTTGATTGTGATACCCAATCAGAGGTCCACATAGACCAGACAGTTTGATTGTTATACCCTATCAGAGGTCCATGTTGACCAGACATTTTGATTGTGATACCCTATCAGAGGTCCATGTAGACCAGACATTTTGATTGTTATACCCTATCAGAGGTCCATGTAGACCAGACATTTTGATTGTGATACCCTATCAGAGGTCCATGTAGACCAGACATTTTGATTGTTATGCCCTATCAGAGGTCCACGCAGACCAGACATTTTGATTGTGATACCCTATCAGAGGTCCATGTAGATCAGACATTTTGATTGTGATACCCAATCAGAGGTCCATGCAGACCAGACATTTTGATTGTTATACCCTATCAGAGGTCCACACAGACCAGACATTTTGATTGTTATACCCTATCAGAGGTCCACGTAGACCAGACATTTTGATTGTGATACCCTATCAGAGGTCCACGCAGACCAGACATTTTGATTGTGATACCCTATCAGAGGTCCATGTAGACCAGACATTTTGATTGTGATACCCTATCAGAGGTCCATGTAGACCAGACATTTTGATTGTGATACCCTATCAGAGGTCCAAGTAGACCAGACATTTTGATTGTGATACCCTATCAGAGGTCCATGTAGACCAGACATTTTGATTGTGATACCCTATCAGAGGTCCACACAGACCAGACATTTTGATTGTGATACCCTATCAGAGGTCGATGTAGACCAGACATTTTGATTGTGATACCCAATCAGAGGTCCACACAGACCAGACATTTTGATTGTGATACCCTATCAGAGGTCCATGTAGACCAGACATTTTGATTGTTATACCCTATCAGAGGTCCATGTAGACCAGACATTTTGATTGTTATACCCTATCAGAGGTCCATGTAGACCAGACATTTTGATTGTGATACCCTATCAGAGGTCCACGCGGACCAGACATTTTGATTGTGATACCCTATCAGAGGTCCATGTAGACCAGTCATTTTGATTGTGATACCCTATCAGAGGTCCATGCAGACCAGACATTTTGATTGTTATACCCTATCAGAGGTCCATGTAGACCAGACATTTTGATTGTGATACCCTATCAGAGGTCCATGTAGACCAGACATTTTGATTGTGATACCCTATCAGAGGTCCATGTAGACCAGACATTTTGATTGTTATACCCTATCAGAGGTCCATGTAGACCAGACATTTTGATTGTGATACCCTATCAGAGGTCCACACAGACCAGACATTTTGATTGTGATACCCTATCAGAGGTCCACACAGACCAGACATTTTGATTGTTATACCCTATCAGAGGTCCACACAGACCAGACATTTTGATTGTTATACCCTATCAGAGGTCCATGTAGACCAGACATTTTGATTGTTATACCCTATCAGAGGTCCATGTAGACCAGACATTTTGATTGTTATACCCTATCAGAGGTCCACGCAGACCAGACATTTTGATTGTGATACCCTATCAGAGGTCCATGTAGACCAGACATTTTGATTGTGATACCCTATCAGAGGTCCATGTAGACCAGACATTTTGATTGTTATACCCTATCAGAGGTCCACGCAGACCAGACATTTTGATTGTGATACCCTATCAGAGGTCCATGTAGACCAGACATTTTGATTGTGATACCCAATCAGAGGTCCACATAGACCAGACAGTTTGATTGTTATACCCTATCAGAGGTCCATGTTGACCAGACATTTTGATTGTGATACCCTATCAGAGGTCCATGTAGACCAGACATTTTGATTGTTATACCCTATCAGAGGTCCATGTAGACCAGACATTTTGATTGTGATACCCTATCAGAGGTCCATGTAGACCAGACATTTTGATTGTTATGCCCTATCAGAGGTCCACGCAGACCAGACATTTTGATTGTGATACCCTATCAGAGGTCCATGTAGATCAGACATTTTGATTGTGATACCCAATCAGAGGTCCATGCAGACCAGACATTTTGATTGTTATACCCTATCAGAGGTCCACACAGACCAGACATTTTGATTGTTATACCCTATCAGAGGTCCACGTAGACCAGACATTTTGATTGTGATACCCTATCAGAGGTCCACGCAGACCAGACATTTTGATTGTGATACCTTACAGAGGTTCACACAGACCAGACATTTTGATTGTGATACCCTATCAGAGGTCCATGTAGACCAGACATTTTTATTGTGATACCCTATCAGAGGTCCATGTAGACCAGACATTTTGATTGTGATACCCTATCAGAGGTCCATGCAGACCAGACATTTTGATTGTGATACCCTATCAGAGGTCCATGTAGACCAGACATTTTGATTGTGATACCCAATCAGAGGTCCACACAGACCAGTCATTTTGATTGTGATACCCTATCAGAGGTCCATGTAGACCAGACATTTTGATTGTGATACCCTATCAGAGGTCCACACAGACCAGACATTTTGATTGTTATACCCTATCAGAGGTCCATGTAGACCAGACATTTTGATTGTGATACCCTATCAGAGGTCCATGTAGACCAGACATTTTGATTGTGATACCCTATCAGAGGTCCATGTAGACCAGACATTTTGATTGTTATACCCTATCAGAGGTCCACGCAGACCAGACATTTTGATTGTGATACCCTATCAGAGGTCCATGTAGACCAGACATTTTGATTGTGATACCCTATCAGAGGTCCACATAGACCAGACATTTTGATTGTTATACCCTATCAGAGGTCCATGTAGACCAGACATTTTGATTTTGATACCCTATCAGAGGTCCACACAGACCAGACATTTTGATTGTTATACCCTATCAGAGGTCCATGTAGACCAGACATTTTGATTGTGATACCCTATCAGAGGTCCACGCAGACCAGACATTTTGATTGTGATACCCTATCAGAGGTCCACGTAGACCAGACATTTTGATTGTGATACCCTATCAGAGGTCCATGTAGACCAGACATTTTGATTGTGATACCCTATCAGAGGTCCATGTAGACCAGACATTTTGATTGTGATACCCTATCAGAGGTCCATGTAGACCAGACATTTTGATTGTTATGCCCTATCAGAGGTCCACGCAGACCAGACATTTTGATTGTGATACCCTATCAGAGGTCCATGTAGACCAGACATTTTGATTGTGATACCCAATCAGAGGTCCATGCAGACCAGACATTTTGATTGTTATACCCTATCAGAGGTCCACACAGACCAGACATTTTGATTGTTATACCCTATCAGAGGTCCACGTAGACCAGACATTTTGATTGTGATACCCTATCAGAGGTCCACGCAGACCAGACATTTTGATTGTGATACCCTATCAGAGGTCCACACAGACCAGACATTTTGATTGTGATACCCTATCAGAGGTCCATGTAGACCAGACATTTTTATTGTGATACCCTATCAGAGGTCCATGTAGACCAGACATTTTGATTGTGATACCCTATCAGAGGTCCATGCAGACCAGACATTTTGATTGTGATACCCTATCAGAGGTCCATGTAGACCAGACATTTTGATTGTGATACCCAATCAGAGGTCCACACAGACCAGTCATTTTGATTGTGATACCCTATCAGAGGTCCATGTAGACCAGACATTTTGATTGTGATACCCTATCAGAGGTCCACACAGACCAGACATTTTGATTGTTATACCCTATCAGAGGTCCATGTAGACCAGACATTTTGATTGTGATACCCTATCAGAGGTCCATGCAGACCAGACATTTTGATTGTTATGCCCTATCAGAGGTCCATGTAGACCAGACATTTTGATTGTTATGCCCTATCAGAGGTCCACGCAGAACAGACATTTTGATTGTGATACCCTATCAGAGGTCCATGTAGATCAGACATTTTGATTGTGATACCCAATCAGAGGTCCACATAGACCAGACATTTTGATTGTTATACCCTATCAGAGGTCCATGTAGACCAGACATTTTGATTGTTATACCCTATCAGAGGTCCACACAGACCAGACATTTTGATTGTTATACCCTATCAGAGGTCCACGTAGACCAGACATTTTGATTGTGATACCCTATCAGAGGTCCACGCAGACCAGACATTTTGATTGTGATACCTTACAGAGGTTCACACAGACCAGACATTTTGATTGTGATACCCTATCAGAGGTCCATGTAGACCAGACATTTTGATTGTGATACCCTATCAGAGGTCCATGTAGACCAGACATTTTGATTGTGATACCCTATCAGAGGTCCACGCAGACCAGACATTTTGATTGTGATACCCTATCAGAGGTCCATGTAGACCAGACATTTTGATTGTGATACCCAATCAGAGGTCCACACAGACCAGTCATTTTGATTGTTATACCCTATCAGAGGTCCACGCAGACCAGACATTTTGATTGTGATACCCTATCAGAGGTCCACGCAGACCAGACATTTTGATTGTTATACTCTATCAGAGGTCCACGCAGACCAGACATTTTGATTGTTATACCCTATCAGAGGTCCATGCAGACCAGACATTTTGATTGTGATACCCTATCAGAGGTCCACGCAGACCAGACATTTTGATTGTTATACCCTATCAGAGGTCCATGTAGACCAGACATTTTGATTGTGATACCCAATCAGAGGTCCATGTAGACCAGACATTTTGATTGTTATGCCCTATCAGAGGTCCACGCAGACCAGACATTTTGATTGTGATACCCTATCAGAGGTCCATGTAGATCAGACATTTTGATTGTGATACCCAATCAGAGGTCCACATAGACCAGACATTTTGATTGTTATGCCCTATCAGAGGTCCACGCAGACCAGACATTTTGATTGTGATACCCTATCAGAGGTCCATGTAGACCAGACATTTTGATTGTGATACCCTATCAGAGGTCCATGTAGACCAGACATTTTGATTGTTATGCCCTATCAGAGGTCCACACAGACCAGACATTTTGATTGTTATACCCTATCAGAGGTCCATGTAGACCAGACATTTTGATTGTGATACCCTATCAGAGGTCCATGTAGACCAGACATTTTGATTGTTATGCCCTATCAGAGGTCCACGCAGACCAGACATTTTGATTGTTATACCCTATCAGAGGTCCACGTAGACCAGACATTTTGAGTGTTATACCCTATCAGAGGTCCATGCAGACCAGACATTTTGATTGTGATACCCTATCAGAGGTCCACGTAGACCAGACATTTTGATTGTGATACTCTATCAGAGGTCCACACAGACCAGACATTTTGATTGTGATACCCTATCAGAGGTCGATGTAGACCAGACATTTTGATTGTGATACCCAATCAGAGGTCCACACAGACCAGTCATTTTGATTGTTATACCCTATCAGAGGTCCACGCAGACCAGACATTTTGATTGTGATACCCTATCAGAGGTCCATGTAGACCAGACATTTTGATTGTATCCCTATCAGAGGTCCACGCAGACCAGATGTTTTGATTGTACCCTATCAGAGGTCCATGCAGACCAGATGTTTTGATTATACCCTATCAGAGGTCCATGTAGACCAGATGTTTTGATTATACCCTATCAGAGGTCCATGCAGACCAGACATTTTGATTGTTATACCCTATCAGAGGTCCACGCAGACCAGACGTTTTGATTGTTATACCCTATCAGAGGTCCATGTAGACCAGACATTTTGATTGTTATACCCTATCAGAGGTCCATGTAGACCAGACATTTTGATTGTTATACCCTATCAGAGGTCCATGTAGACCAGACATTTTGATTGTGATACCCTATCAGAGGTCCATGTAGACCAGACATTTTGATTGTTATGCCCTATCAGAGGTCCACGCAGACCAGACATTTTGATTGTTATACCCTATCAGAGGTCCACGTAGACCAGACATTTTGAGTGTTATACCCTATCAGAGGTCCATGCAGACCAGACATTTTGATTGTGATACCCTATCAGAGGTCCACGTAGACCAGACATTTTGATTGTGATACTCTATCAGAGGTCCACACAGACCAGACATTTTGATTGTGATACCCTATCAGAGGTCCATGTAGACCAGACATTTTGATTGTGATACCCTATCAGAGGTCCACGCAGACCAGACATTTTGATTGTTATACCCTATCAGAGGTCCACGCAGACCAGACATTTTGATTGTGATACCCTATCAGAGGTCCATGTAGACCAGACATTTTGATTGTTATGCCCTATCAGAGGTCCACACAGACCAGACATTTTGATTGTTATACCCTATCAGAGGTCCATGTAGACCAGACATTTTGATTGTGATACCCTATCAGAGGTCCATGTAGACCAGACATTTTGATTGTGATACCCAATCAGAGGTCCACACAGACCAGTCATTTTGATTGTTATACCCTATCAGAGGTCCACGCAGACCAGACATTTTGATTGTGATACCCTATCAGAGGTCCATGTAGACCAGACATTTTGATTGTTATGCCCTATCAGAGGTCCACACAGACCAGACATTTTGATTGTTATACCCTATCAGAGGTCCATGCAGACCAGACATTTTGATTGTGATACCCTATCAGAGGTCCACGTAGACCAGACATTTTGATTGTTATACCCTATCAGAGGTCCATGTAGACCAGACATTTTGATTGTTATGCCCTATCAGAGGTCCACGCAGACCAGACATTTTGATTGTGATACCCTATCAGAGGTCCATGTAGACCAGACATTTTGATTGTGATACCCAATCAGAGGTCCACACAGACCAGTCATTTTGATTGTTATACCCTATCAGAGGTCCACGCAGACCAGACATTTTGATTGTGATACCCTATCAGAGGTCCATGTAGACCAGACATTTTGATTGTTATACCCTATCAGAGGTCCATGTAGACCAGACATTTTGATTGTGATACCCTATCAGAGGTCCATGTAGACCAGACATTTTGATTGTTATACCCTATCAGAGGTCCACGCAGACCAGACATTTTGATTGTTATACCCTATCAGAGGTCCACGTAGACCAGACATTTTGATTGTATACCCTATCAGAGGTCCATGCAGACCAGACATTTTGATTGTTATACCCTATCAGAGGTCCACGCAGACCAGACATTTTGATTGTGATACCCTATCAGAGGTCCACGTAGACCAGACATTTTGATTGTGATACCCTATCAGAGGTCCATGTAGACCAGACATTTTGATTGTTATACCCTATCAGAGGTCCACACAGACCAGACATTTTGATTGTGATACCCTATCAGAGGTCGATGTAGACCAGACATTTTGATTGTGATACCCTATCAGAGGTCCACGCAGACCAGATCATTTTGATTGTTATACCCTATCAGAGGTCCATGCAGACCAGACATTTTGATTGTGATACCCTATCAGAGGTCCATGTAGACCAGACATTTTGATTGTTATACCCTATCAGAGGTCCATGTAGACCAGACATTTTGATTGTATACCCTATCAGAGGTCCATGTAGACCAGACATTTTGATTGTGATACCCTATCAGAGGTCCATGTAGACCAGACATTTTGATTGTGATACCCAATCAGAGGTCCACGCAGACCAGCATTTTGATTGTTATACCCTATCAGAGGTCCACGTAGACCAGACATTTTGATTGTGATACCCTATCAGAGGTCCACGCAGACCAGACATTTTGATTGTTATACTCTATCAGAGGTCCACGCAGACCAGACATTTTGATTGTTATACCCTATCAGAGGTCCATGCAGACCAGACATTTTGATTGTGATACCCTATCAGAGGTCCACGCAGACCAGACATTTTGATTGTTATACCCTATCAGAGGTCCATGTAGACCAGACATTTTGATTGTTATGCCCTATCAGAGGTCCACGCAGACCAGACATTTTGATTGTGATACCCTATCAGAGGTCCATGTAGATCAGACATTTTGATTGTGATACCCAATCAGAGGTCCACATAGACCAGACATTTTGATTGTTATGCCCTATCAGAGGTCCACGCAGACCAGACATTTTGATTGTGATACCCTATCAGAGGTCCATGTAGATCAGACATTTTGATTGTTATACCCTATCAGAGGTCCATGTAGACCAGACATTTTGATTGTGATACCCTATCAGAGGTCCATGTAGACCAGACATTTTGATTGTTATGCCCTATCAGAGGTCCACGCAGACCAGACATTTTGATTGTTATACCCTATCAGAGGTCCACGTAGACCAGACATTTTGAGTGTTATACCCTATCAGAGGTCCATGCAGACCAGACATTTTGATTGTGATACCCTATCAGAGGTCCACGTAGACCAGACATTTTGATTGTGATACTCTATCAGAGGTCCACACAGACCAGACATTTTGATTGTGATACCCTATCAGAGGTCGATGTAGACCAGACATTTTGATTGTTATACCCTATCAGAGGTCCACACAGACCAGACATTTTGATTGTGATACCTTACAGAGGTCCACGCAGACCAGACATTTTGATTGTGATACCCTATCAGAGGTCCATGTAGACCAGACATTTTAATTGTGATACCCTATCAGAGGTCCACGCAGACCAGACATTTTGATTGTGATACCCAATCAGAGGTCCACACAGACCAGACATTTTGATTGTGATACCCTATCAGAGGTCCACGTAGACCAGACATTTTGATTGTTATACCCTATCAGAGGTCCACACAGACCAGACATTTTGATTCTGATACCTTACAGAGGTCCACGCAGACCAGACATTTTGATTGTGATACCCTATCAGAGGTCCATGTAGACCAGACATTTTGATTGTTATACCCTATCAGAAAGAGCAAAACAATGAATTAATTTCATGGACATGAAGCAACCGTATCCTCAGCTCTATAGCACAGAGAAATATATCTTAAAACATGCTTTTTTGCCTATTTTATGACCTAATTGTAGGCTAACCATTATACAGTGAAAATAAAAATCTGATTTATCAAGACCAGTCCCCATGCTTATAGTTGACCTCACCCGGGTAGGCTAATCCTTCAAATCCTATTATAATCCTATTATAATGATGACTTTGGTTGTTTCAGTAAGCAACACTTTGTTGCCTTCAATTGCATTAGCCTGCTTTATTCCAATATTTCTGTCATTCAGTGATATTTATTCCTATCGTAATTCGTTATGGATCCATCCAGACGTGGTTAGAAAACTGTGGTGGGCTATACAAAGAGATGAGTGAAGGGACATGCCTCACAAACATCCATTAATACATTTAAAGTCCCTAAACTCAGGCAAGAGTCTATTGTCCTGCTATAGAGTCCACAACAACAAAAAATCATTGTGGAATGTGAAAAGACACGTATCTTGAAAGCGTGATTGTGTACTTGATAGGTGCACATGCTAAAAGGAATCAACAAGGTGGGTAGATAACTGTGTCACTAAGTGTGTCAGTGTAGCAAAATATTTATAATAAAAACATCTGATCTCTTAAACATTTCATTCATTTTTCTATTATCTATACAATAGTCCATAATTTTTCCCACATTCAAGGAGGTTTCCGTTTTGATTGGGTTATTTTGCCTAAAAACCTTTAGGCCTACCTATAGAAAAATAAAAAAATAAAAATTCTGCATCGCTGCCCAGCCTGGCAAGAGTGACCAACATGGTGTTTAGCATCCCCAGTAGCTCTGCAGGTGTGGAGAGGATATTCTCCGTTGCTGGCCGGCTCTCCGGGCTCCAACACATGAGTGGCCAAACTCCTATTTCTAAAAATGAATTCAAAGGCACTAATAAGACATTTTTTGTTTAATATGTATTTAATTCTAAGTAAGTTACAGACTCAAAGCGCAATTTCTAGACTATAATGATTTAATACAACAAATTGTTGTTTAAATGCTGAACACTGTACGTCCCTACCAGCCTATTGTGTCTCACTCCCAAATCCTTCGCAATGTATTTCTTTGTAGGCCATAGCCTTGAAATAATATAAATAATATAGCCTAAATAATTCCCTTTTGTTCCTTCTTAGTCTCCCTGTCTGGCTCCTGACCTATTTAGAGTGTATATATGCTGTTTAATATGACATGTAACCTATTTAGAGTGTATATATGCTGTTTAATATGACATGTAACCTATTTAGAGTGTATATATGCTGTTTAATATGACATGTAACCTATTTAGAGTGTAATATGCTGTTTAATATGACATGTAACCTATTGTTTATATGTTGTTTAATATGACATGTAACCTATTGTTTATATGCTGTTTAATATGACATGTAACCTATTTAGAGTGTATATATGCTGTTTAATATGACATGTAACCTATTTAGAGTGTATATATGCTGTTTAATATGACATGTAACCTATTTAGAGTGTAATATGCTGTTTAATATGACATGTAACCTATTGTTTATATGCTGTTTAATATGACATGTAACCTATTTAGGGTGTAATATGCTGTTTAATATGACATGTAACCTATTGTTTATATGCTGTTTAATATGACATGTAACCTATTGTTTATATGCTGTTTAATATGACATGTAACCTATTTAGAGTGTATATATGATGTTTAATATGACATGTAACCTATTTAGAGTGTTTATATGCTGTTTAATATGACATGTAACCTATTGTTTATATGCTGTTTAATATGACATGTAACCTATTGTTTATATGCTGTTTAATATGACATGTAACCTATTGTTTATATGCTGTTTAATATGACATGTAACCTATTTAGAGTGTATATATGATGTTTAATATGACATGTAACCTGTTTAGAGTGTTTATATGCTGTTTAATATGACATGTAACCTATTTAGAGTGTTTATATGCTGTTTAATATGACATGTAACCTATTTAGAGTGTTATATGCTGTTTAATATGACATGTAACCTATTTAGAGTGTTATATGCTGTTTAATATGACATGTAACCTATTTAGAGTGTTTATATGCTGTTTAATATGACATGTAACCTATTTAGAGTGTTTATATGCTGTTTAATATGACATGTAACCTATTGTTTATATGCTGTTTAATATGACATGTAACCTATTGTTTATATGCTGTTTAATATGACATGTAACCTATTTAGAGTGTTTATATGCTGTTTAATATGACATGTAACCTATTGTTTATATGCTGTTTAATATGACATGTAACCTATTGTTTACATGCTGTTTAATATGACATGTAACCTATTTAGAGTGTTTATATGCTGTTTAATATGACATGTAACCTATTTAGAGTGTTTATATGCTGTTTAATATGACATGTAACCTATTTAGAGTGTTTATATGCTGTTTAATATGACATGTAACCTATTGTTTATATGCTGTTTAATATGACATGTAACCTATTTAGAGTGTTTATATGCTGTTTAATATGACATGTAACCTATTGTTTACATGCTGTTTAATATGACATGTAACCTATTTAGAGTGTTTATATGCTGTTTAATATGACATGTAACCTATTGTTTATATGCTGTTTAATATGACATGTAACCTGTTTAGAGTGTATATATGCTGTTTAATATGACATGTAACCTATTTAGAGTGTTTATATGCTGTTTAATATGACATGTAACCTATTTAGAGTGTTTATATGCTGTTTAATATGACATGTAACATATTTAGAGTGTATATATGCTGTTTAATATGACATGTAACCTATTTAGAGTGTTTATATGCTGTTTAATATGACATGTAACCTATTTAGAGTGTTTATATGCTGTTTAATATGACATGTAACCTATTGTTTATATGCTGTTTAATATGACATGTAACCTATTTAGATTGTATATATGCTGTTTAATATGACATGTAACCTATTTAGAGTGTTTATATGCTGTTTAATATGACATGTAACCTATTTAGAGTGTTTATATGCTGTTTAATATGACATGTAACATATTTAGAGTGTTTAAATGCTGTTTAATATGACATGTAACCTATTTAGAGTGTAATATGCTGTTTAATATGACATGTAACCTATTTAGAGTGTTTATATGCTGTTTAATATGACATGTAACCTATTTATAGTGTTTATATGCTGTTTAATATGACATGTAACCTATTTAGAGTGTATATATGCTGTTTAATATGACATGTAACCTATTGTTTATATGCTGTTTAATATGACATGTAACCTATTGTTTATATGCTGTTTAATATGACATGTAACCTATTGTTTATATGCTGTTTAATATGACATGTAACCTATTTAGAGTGTTTATATGCTGTTTAATATGACATGTAACCTATTGTTTATATGCTGTTTAATATGACATGTAACCTATTTAGAGTGTTTATATGCTGTTTAATATGACATGTAACCTATTTAGAGTGTATATATGCTGTTTAATATGACATGTAACCTATTTAGAGTGTATATATGCTGTTTAATATGACATGTAACCTATTTAGGGTGTAATATGCTGTTTAATATGACATGTAACCTATTGTTTATATGCTGTTTAATATGACATGTAACCTATTGTTTATATGCTGTTTAATATGACATGTAACCTATTTAGAGTGTATATATGATGTTTAATATGACATGTAACCTATTTAGAGTGTTTATATGCTGTTTAATATGACATGTAACCTATTGTTTATATGCTGTTTAATATGACATGTAACCTATTGTTTATATGCTGTTTAATATGACATGTAACCTATTGTTTATATGCTGTTTAATATGACATGTAACCTATTTAGAGTGTATATATGATGTTTAATATGACATGTAACCTGTTTAGAGTGTTTATATGCTGTTTAATATGACATGTAACCTATTTAGAGTGTTTATATGCTGTTTAATATGACATGTAACCTATTTAGAGTGTTATATGCTGTTTAATATGACATGTAACCTATTTAGAGTGTTATATGCTGTTTAATATGACATGTAACCTATTTAGAGTGTTTATATGCTGTTTAATATGACATGTAACCTATTTAGAGTGTTTATATGCTGTTTAATATGACATGTAACCTATTGTTTATATGCTGTTTAATATGACATGTAACCTATTGTTTATATGCTGTTTAATATGACATGTAACCTATTTAGAGTGTTTATATGCTGTTTAATATGACATGTAACCTATTGTTTATATGCTGTTTAATATGACATGTAACCTATTGTTTACATGCTGTTTAATATGACATGTAACCTATTTAGAGTGTTTATATGCTGTTTAATATGACATGTAACCTATTTAGAGTGTTTATATGCTGTTTAATATGACATGTAACCTATTTAGAGTGTTTATATGCTGTTTAATATGACATGTAACCTATTGTTTATATGCTGTTTAATATGACATGTAACCTATTTAGAGTGTTTATATGCTGTTTAATATGACATGTAACCTATTGTTTACATGCTGTTTAATATGACATGTAACCTATTTAGAGTGTTTATATGCTGTTTAATATGACATGTAACCTATTGTTTATATGCTGTTTAATATGACATGTAACCTGTTTAGAGTGTATATATGCTGTTTAATATGACATGTAACCTATTTAGAGTGTTTATATGCTGTTTAATATGACATGTAACCTATTTAGAGTGTTTATATGCTGTTTAATATGACATGTAACCTATTTAGAGTGTATATATGCTGTTTAATATGACATGTAACCTATTTAGAGTGTTTATATGCTGTTTAATATGACATGTAACCTATTTAGAGTGTTTATATGCTGTTTAATATGACATGTAACCTATTGTTTATATGCTGTTTAATATGACATGTAACCTATTTAGATTGTATATATGCTGTTTAATATGACATGTAACCTATTTAGAGTGTTTATATGCTGTTTAATATGACATGTAACCTATTTAGAGTGTTTATATGCTGTTTAATATGACATGTAACCTATTTAGAGTGTTTAAATGCTGTTTAATATGACATGTAACCTATTTAGAGTGTAATATGCTGTTTAATATGACATGTAACCTATTTAGAGTGTTTATATGCTGTTTAATATGACATGTAACCTATTTAGAGTGTTTATATGCTGTTTAATATGACATGTAACCTATTTAGAGTGTATATATGCTGTTTAATATGACATGTAACCTATTGTTTATATGCTGTTTAATATGACATGTAACCTATTGTTTATATGCTGTTTAATATGACATGTAACCTATTGTTTATATGCTGTTTAATATGACATGTAACCTATTTAGAGTGTTTATATGCTGTTTAATATGACATGTAACCTATTGTTTATATGCTGTTTAATATGACATGTAACCTATTTAGAGTGTTTATATGCTGTTTAATATGACATGTAACCTATTTAGAGTGTATATATGCTGTTTAATATGACATGTAACCTATTTAGAGTGTATATATGCTGTTTAATATGACATGTAACCTATTTAGAGTGTTTATATGCTGTTTAATATGACATGTAACCTATTTAGAGTGTTTATATGCTGTTTAATATGACATGTAACCTATTTAGAGTGTTTATATGCTGTTTAATATGACATGTAACCTATTTAGAGTGTTTATATGCTGTTTAATATGACATGTAACCTATTGTTTATATGCTGTTTAATATGACATGTAACCTATTTAGAGTGTTTATATCCTGTTTAATATGACATGTAACCTATTGTTTATATGCTGTTTAATATGACATGTAACCTATTTAGAGTGTTTATATCCTGTTTAATATGACATGTAACCTATTGTTTATATGCTGTTTAATATGACATGTAACCTATTGTTTATATGCTGTTTAATATGACATGTAACCTATTTAGAGTGTTTATATCCTGTTTAATATGACATGTAACCTATTGTTTATATGCTGTTTAATATGACATGTAACCTATTTAGAGTGTTTATATGCTGTTTAATATGACATGTAACCTATTGTTTATATGCTGTTTAATATGACATGTAACCTATTTAGAGTGTTTATATGCTGTTTAATATGACATGTAACCTATTTAGAGTGTATATATGCTGTTTAATATGACATGTAACCTATTGTTTATATGCTGTTTAATATGACATGTAACCTATTGTTTATATGCTGTTTAATATGACATGTAACCTATTTAGAGTGTTTATATGCTGTTTAATATGACATGTAACCTATTGTTTATATGCTGTTTAATATGACATGTAACCTATTTAGAGTGTTTATATCCTGTTTAATATGACATGTAACCTATTGTTTATATGCTGTTTAATATGACATGTAACCTATTTAGAGTGTTTATATGCTGTTTAATATGACATGTAACCTATTTAGAGTGTTTATATGCTGTTTAATATGACATGTAACCTATTGTTTATATGCTGTTTAATATGACATGTAACCTATTTAGAGTGTTTATATGCTGTTTAATATGACATGTAACCTATTTAGAGTGTTTATATGCTGTTTAATATGACATGTAACCTATTTAGAGTGTTATATGCTGTTTAATATGACATGTAACCTATTTAGAGTGTTTATATGCTGTTTAATATGACATGTAACCTATTTAGAGTGTTATATGCTGTTTAATATGACATGTAACCTATTTAGAGTGTTTATATGCTGTTTAATATGACATGTAACCTATTTAGAGTGTTTATATGCTGTTTAATATGACATGTAACCTATTTAGAGTGTTTATATGCTGTTTAATATGACATGTAACCTATTTAGAGTGTTTATATGCTGTTTAATATGACATGTAACCTATTTAGAGTGTTTATATGCTGTTTAATATGACATGTAACCTATTTAGAGTGTTTATATGCTGTTTAATATGACATGTAACCTATTTAGAGTGTTTATATGCTGTTTAATATGACATGTAACCTATTGTTTATATGCTGTTTAATATGACATGTAACCTATTTAGAGTGTTTATATGCTGTTTAATATGACATGTAACCTATTGTTTATATGCTGTTTAATATGACATGTAACCTATTTAGAGTGTTTATATGCTGTTTAATATGACATGTAACCTATTTAGAGTGTTTATATGCTGTTTAATATGACATGTAACCTATTTAGAGTGTTTATATGCTGTTTAATATGACATGTAACCTATTGTTTATATGCTGTTTAATATGACATGTAACCTATTTAGAGTGTTTATATGCTGTTTAATATGACATGTAACCTATTGTTTATATGCTGTTTAATATGACATGTAACCTATTTAGAGTGTTTATATGCTGTTTAATATGACATGTAACCTATTTAGAGTGTTTATATGCTGTTTAATATGACATGTAACCTATTTAGAGTGTTTATATGCTGTTTAATATGACATGTAACCTATTTAGAGTGTTTATATGCTGTTTAATATGACATGTAACCTATTTAGAGTGTTTATATGCTGTTTAATATGACATGTAACCTATTTAGAGTGTTTATATGCTGTTTAATATGACATGTAACCTATTTAGAGTGTTTATATGCTGTTTAATATGACATGTAACCTATTGTTTATATGCTGTTTAATATGACATGTAACCTATTTAGAGTGTTTATATGCTGTTTAATATGACATGTAACCTATTTAGAGTGTTTATATGCTGTTTAATATGACATGTAACCTATTGTTTATATGCTGTTTAATATGACATGTAACCTATGGTTTATATGCTGTTTAATATGACATGTAACCTATTGTTTATATCTGTTTAATATGACATGTAACCTATTGTTTATATGCTGTTTAATATGACATGTAACCTATTTAGAGTGTTTATATGCTGTTTAATATGACATGTAACCTATTGTTTATATGCTGTTTAATATGACATGTAACCTATTTAGAGTGTTTATATGCTGTTTAATATGACATGTAACCTATTTAGAGTGTTATATGCTGTTTAATATGACATGTAACCTATTGTTTATATGCTGTTTAATATGACATGTAACCTATTTAGAGTGTTTATATGCTGTTTAATATGACATGTAACCTATTGTTTATATGCTGTTTAATATGACATGTAACCTATTTAGAGTGTTTATATGCTGTTTAATATGACATGTAACCTATTTAGAGTGTTTACATGCTGTTTAATATGACATGTAACCTATTTAGAGTGTTTATATGCTGTTTAATATGACATGTAACCTATTTAGAGTGTTTATATGCTGTTTAATATGACATGTAACCTATTTAGAGTGTTATATGCTGTTTAATATGACATGTAACCTATTTAGAGTGTTTATATGCTGTTTAATATGACATGTAACCTATTTAGAGTGTTTATATGCTGTTTAATATGACATGTAACCTATTTAGAGTGTTTATATGCTGTTTAATATGACATGTAACCTATTTAGAGTGTTTATATGCTGTTTAATATGACATGTAACCTATTTAGAGTGTTTATATGCTGTTTAATATGACATGTAACCTATTTAGAGTGTTTATATGCTGTTTAATATGACATGTAACCTATTTAGAGTGTTTATATGCTGTTTAATATGACATGTAACCTATTGTTTATATGCTGTTTAATATGACATGTAACCTATTTAGAGTGTTTATATGCTGTTTAATATGACATGTAACCTATTGTTTATATGCTGTTTAATATGACATGTAACCTATTTAGAGTGTTTATATGCTGTTTAATATGACATGTAACCTATTTAGAGTGTTTATATGCTGTTTAATATGACATGTAACCTATTTAGAGTGTTTATATGCTGTTTAATATGACATGTAACCTATTGTTTATATGCTGTTTAATATGACATGTAACCTATTTAGAGTGTTTATATGCTGTTTAATATGACATGTAACCTATTGTTTATATGCTGTTTAATATGACATGTAACCTATTTAGAGTGTTTATATGCTGTTTAATATGACATGTAACCTATTTAGAGTGTTTATATGCTGTTTAATATGACATGTAACCTATTTAGAGTGTTTATATGCTGTTTAATATGACATGTAACCTATTTAGAGTGTTTATATGCTGTTTAATATGACATGTAACCTATTGTTTATATGCTGTTTAATATGACATGTAACCTATTTAGAGTGTTTATATGCTGTTTAATATGACATGTAACCTATTTAGAGTGTTTATATGCTGTTTAATATGACATGTAACCTATTTAGAGTGTTTATATGCTGTTTAATATGACATGTAACCTATTTAGAGTGTTTATATGCTGTTTAATATGACATGTAACCTATTTAGAGTGTTTATATGCTGTTTAATATGACATGTAACCTATTTAGAGTGTTTATATGCTGTTTAATATGACATGTAACCTATTTAGAGTGTTTATATGCTGTTTAATATGACATGTAACCTATTTAGAGTGTTATATGCTGTTTAATATGACATGTAACCTATTTAGAGTGTTTATATGCTGTTTAATATGACATGTAACCTATTTAGAGTGTTTATATGCTGTTTAATATGACATGTAACCTATTGTTTATATGCTGTTTAATATGACATGTAACCTATTTAGAGTGTTTATATGCTGTTTAATATGACATGTAACCTATTTAGAGTGTTTATATGCTGTTTAATATGACATGTAACCTATTGTTTATATGCTGTTTAATATGACATGTAACCTATTTAGAGTGTTTATATGCTGTTTAATATGACATGTAACCTATTGTTTATATGCTGTTTAATATGACATGTAACCTATTTAGAGTGTTTATATGCTGTTTAATATGACATGTAACCTATTTAGAGTGTTTATATGCTGTTTAATATGACATGTAACCTATTTAGAGTGTTTATATGCTGTTTAATATGACATGTAACCTATTTAGAGTGTTTATATGCTGTTTAATATGACATGTAACCTATTTAGAGTGTTTATATGCTGTTTAATATGACATGTAACCTATTTAGAGTGTTTATATGCTGTTTAATATGACATGTAACCTATTTAGAGTGTTTATATGCTGTTTAATATGACATGTAACCTATTTAGAGTGTTTATATGCTGTTTAATATGACATGTAACCTATTTAGAGTGTTTATATGCTGTTTAATATGACATGTAACCTATTTAGAGTGTTTATATGCTGTTTAATATGACATGTAACCTATTAGAGTGTTATATGCTGTTTAATATGACATGTAACCTATTTAGAGTGTTTATATGCTGTTTAATATGACATGTAACCTATTTAGAGTGTTTATATGCTGTTTAATATGACATGTAACCTATTTAGAGTGTTTATATGCTGTTTAATATGACATGTAACCTATTGTTTATATGCTGTTTAATATGACATGTAACCTATTTAGAGTGTTTATATGCTGTTTAATATGACATGTAACCTATTTAGAGTGTTTATATGCTGTTTAATATGACATGTAACCTATTTAGAGTGTTTATATGCTGTTTAATATGACATGTAACCTATTTAAGTGTTTATATGCTGTTTAATATGACATGTAACCTATTTAGAGTGTTATATGCTGTTTAATATGACATGTAACCTATTTAGAGTGTTTATATCCTGTTTAATATGACATGTAACCTATTTAGAGTGTTTACATGCTGTTTAATATGACATGTAACCTATTTAGAGTGTTTATATGCTGTTTAATATGACATGTAACCTATTTAGAGTGTTTATATGCTGTTTAATATGACATGTAACCTATTTAGAGTGTTTATATGCTGTTTAATATGACATGTAACCTATTTAGAGTGTTTATATGCTGTTTAATATGACATGTAACCTATTTAGAGTGTTTATATGCTGTTTAATATGACATGTAACCTATTTAGAGTGTTTATATGCTGTTTAATATGACATGTAACCTATTTAGAGTGTTTATATGCTGTTTAATATGACATGTAACCTATTTAGAGTGTTTATATGCTGTTTAATATGACATGTAACCTATTTAGAGTGTTTATATGCTGTTTAATATGACATGTAACCTATTTAGAGTGTTTATATGCTGTTTAATATGACATGTAACCTATTTAGAGTGTTTATATGCTGTTTAATATGACATGTAACCTATTTAGAGTGTTTATATGCTGTTTAATATGACATGTAACCTATTTAGAGTGTTTATATGCTGTTTAATATGACATGTAACCTATTTAGAGTGTTTATATGCTGTTTAATATGACATGTAACCTATTGTTTATATGCTGTTTAATATGACATGTAACCTATTTAGAGTGTTTATATGCTGTTTAATATGACATGTAACCTATTTAGAGTGTTTATATGCTGTTTAATATGACATGTAACCTATTGTTTATATGCTGTTTAATATGACATGTAACCTATTTAGAGTGTTTATATGCTGTTTAATATGACATGTAACCTATTTAGAGTGTTTATATGCTGTTTAATATGACATGTAACCTATTTAGAGTGTTTATATGCTGTTTAATATGACATGTAACCTATTTAGAGTGTTTATATGCTGTTTAATATGACATGTAACCTATTTAGAGTGTTTATATGCTGTTTAATATGACATGTAACCTATTTAGAGTGTTTATATGCTGTTTAATATGACATGTAACCTATTTAGAGTGTTTATATGCTGTTTAATATGACATGTAACCTATTTAGAGTGTTTACATGCTGTTTAATATGACATGTAACCTATTTAGAGTGTTTATATGCTGTTTAATATGACATGTAACCTATTGTTTAATGCTGTTTAATATGACATGTAACCTATTGTTTATATGCTGTTTAATATGACATGTAACCTATTTAGAGTGTTTATATGCTGTTTAATATGACATGTAACCTATTTAGAGTGTTTATATGCTGTTTAATATGACATGTAACCTATTGTTTATATGCTGTTTAATATGACATGTAACCTATTTAGAGTGTTTATATGCTGTTTAATATGACATGTAACCTATTTAGAGTGTTTATATGCTGTTTAATATGACATGTAACCTATTTAGAGTGTTTATATGCTGTTTAATATGACATGTAACCTATTTAGAGTGTTTATATGCTGTTTAATATGACATGTAACCTATTTAGAGTGTTTATATGCTGTTTAATATGACATGTAACCTATTTAGAGTGTTTATATGCTGTTTAATATGACATGTAACCTATTTAGAGTGTTTATATGCTGTTTAATATGACATGTAACCTATTTAGAGTGTTTATATGCTGTTTAATATGACATGTAACCTATTTAGAGTGTTTATATGCTGTTTAATATGACATGTAACCTATTTAGAGTGTTTATATGCTGTTTAATATGACATGTAACCTATTTAGAGTGTTTATATGCTGTTTAATATGACATGTAACCTATTGTGTTATATGCTGTTTAATATGACATGTAACCTATTTAGAGTGTTATATGCTGTTTAATATGACATGTAACCTATTGTTTATATGCTGTTTAATATGACATGTAACCTATTTAGAGTGTTTACATGCTGTTTAATATGACATGTAACCTATTTAGAGTGTTTATATGCTGTTTAATATGACATGTAACCTATTTAGAGTGTTTATATGCTGTTTAATATGACATGTAACCTATTTAGAGTGTTTATATGCTGTTTAATATGACATGTAACCTATTTAGAGTGTTTATATGCTGTTTAATATGACATGTAACCTATTTAGAGTGTTTATATGCTGTTTAATATGACATGTAACCTATTTAGAGTGTTTATATGCTGTTTAATATGACATGTAACCTATTTAGAGTGTTTATATGCTGTTTAATATGACATGTAACCTATTTAGAGTGTTTATATGCTGTTTAATATGACATGTAACCTATTTAGAGTGTTTATATGCTGTTTAATATGACATGTAACCTATTTAGAGTGTTTATATGCTGTTTAATATGACATGTAACCTATTTAGAGTGTTTATATGCTGTTTAATATGACATGTAACCTATTGTTTATATGCTGTTTAATATGACATGTAACCTATTTAGAGTGTTTATATGCTGTTTAATATGACATGTAACCTATTTAGAGTGTTTATATGCTGTTTAATATGACATGTAACCTATTTAGAGTGTTTATATGCTGTTTAATATGACATGTAACCTATTTAGAGTGTTTATATGCTGTTTAATATGACATGTAACCTATTTAGAGTGTTTATATGCTGTTTAATATGACATGTAACCTATTTAGAGTGTTTATATGCTGTTTAATATGACATGTAACCTATTTAGAGTGTTTATATGCTGTTTAATATGACATGTAACCTATTTAGAGTGTTTATATGCTGTTTAATATGACATGTAACCTATTTAGAGTGTTTATATGCTGTTTAATATGACATGTAACCTATTTAGAGTGTTTATATGCTGTTTAATATGACATGTAACCTATTTAGAGTGTTTATATGCTGTTTAATATGACATGTAACCTATTTAGAGTGTTTATATGCTGTTTAATATGACATGTAACCTATTTAGAGTGTTTATATGCTGTTTAATATGACATGTAACCTATTTAGAGTGTTTATATGCTGTTTAATATGACATGTAACCTATTTAGAGTGTTTATATGCTGTTTAATATGACATGTAACCTATTTAGAGTGTTTATATGCTGTTTAATATGACATGTAACCTATTTAGAGTGTTTATATGCTGTTTAATATGACATGTAACCTATTTAGAGTGTTATATGCTGTTTAATATGACATGTAACCTATTGTTTAATGCTGTTTAATATGACATGTAACCTATTGTTTATATGCTGTTTAATATGACATGTAACCTATTTAGAGTGTTTATATGCTGTTTAATATGACATGTAACCTATTAGTGTTATATGCTGTTTAATATGACATGTAACCTATTTAGAGTGTTTATATGCTGTTTAATATGACATGTAACCTATTTAGAGTGTTTATATGCTGTTTAATATGACATGTAACCTATTTAGAGTGTTTATATGCTGTTTAATATGACATGTAACCTATTTAGAGTGTTTATATGCTGTTTAATATGACATGTAACCTATTTAGAGTGTTTATATGCTGTTTAATATGACATGTAACCTATTTAGAGTGTTTATATGCTGTTTAATATGACATGTAACCTATTTAGAGTGTTTATATGCTGTTTAATATGACATGTAACCTATTTAGAGTGTTTATATGCTGTTTAATATGACATGTAACCTATTGTTTATATGCTGTTTAATATGACATGTAACCTATTTAGAGTGTTTATATGCTGTTTAATATGACATGTAACCTATTTAGAGTGTTTATATGCTGTTTAATATGACATGTAACCTATTGTTTATATGCTGTTTAATATGACATGTAACCTATTGTTTATATGCTGTTTAATATGACATGTAACCTATTTAGAGTGTTTATATGCTGTTTAATATGACATGTAACCTATTTAGAGTGTTTATATGCTGTTTAATATGACATGTAACCTATTTAGAGTGTTTATATGCTGTTTAATATGACATGTAACCTATTTAGAGTGTTTATATGCTGTTTAATATGACATGTAACCTATTTAGAGTGTTTATATGCTGTTTAATATGACATGTAACCTATTGTTTATATGCTGTTTAATATGACATGTAACCTATTTAGAGTGTTTATATGCTGTTTAATATGACATGTAACCTATTTAGAGTGTTTATATGCTGTTTAATATGACATGTAACCTATTTAGAGTGTTTATATGCTGTTTAATATGACATGTAACCTATTTAGAGTGTTTATATGCTGTTTAATATGACATGTAACCTATTTAGAGTGTTTATATGCTGTTTAATATGACATGTAACCTATTTAGAGTGTTTATATGCTGTTTAATATGACATGTAACCTATTTAGAGTGTTTATATGCTGTTTAATATGACATGTAACCTATTGGTTTATATGCTGTTTAATATGACATGTAACCTATTTAGAGTGTTTATATGCTGTTTAATATGACATGTAACCTATTTAGAGTGTTTATATGCTGTTTAATATGACATGTAACCTATTTAGAGTGTTTATATGCTGTTTAATATGACATGTAACCTATTTAGAGTGTTTATATGCTGTTTAATATGACATGTAACCTATTTAGAGTGTTTATATGCTGTTTAATATGACATGTAACCTATTTAGAGTGTTTATATGCTGTTTAATATGACATGTAACCTATTTAGAGTGTTTATATGCTGTTTAATATGACATGTAACCTATTTAGAGTGTTTATATGCTGTTTAATATGACATGTAACCTATTTAGAGTGTTTATATGCTGTTTAATATGACATGTAACCTATTTAGAGTGTTTATATGCTGTTTAATATGACATGTAACCTATTGTTTATATGCTGTTTAATATGACATGTAACCTATTTAGAGTGTTTATATGCTGTTTAATATGACATGTAACCTATTGTTTATATGCTGTTTAATATGACATGTAACCTATTAGAGTGTTATATGCTGTTTAATATGACATGTAACCTATTGTTTATATGCTGTTTAATATGACATGTAACCTATTTAGAGTGTTTATATGCTGTTTAATATGACATGTAACCTATTTAGAGTGTTTATATGCTGTTTAATATGACATGTAACCTATTGTTTATATGCTGTTTAATATGACATGTAACCTATTTAGAGTGTTTATATGCTGTTTAATATGACATGTAACCTATTTAGAGTGTTTATATGCTGTTTAATATGACATGTAACCTATTTAGAGTGTTTATATGCTGTTTAATATGACATGTAACCTATTTAGAGTGTTTATATGCTGTTTAATATGACATGTAACCTATTTAGAGTGTTTATATGCTGTTTAATATGACATGTAACCTATTTAGAGTGTTTATATGCTGTTTAATATGACATGTAACCTATTTAGAGTGTTATATGCTGTTTAATATGACATGTAACCTATTTAGAGTGTTTACATGCTGTTTAATATGACATGTAACCTATTTAGAGTGTTTATATGCTGTTTAATATGACATGTAACCTATTTAGAGTGTTTATATGCTGTTTAATATGACATGTAACCTATTTAGAGTGTTTATATGCTGTTTAATATGACATGTAACCTATTGTTTATATGCTGTTTAATATGACATGTAACCTATTTAGAGTGTTTATATGCTGTTTAATATGACATGTAACCTATTTAGAGTGTTTATATGCTGTTTAATATGACATGTAACCTATTTAGAGTGTTTATATGCTGTTTAATATGACATGTAACCTATTTAGAGTGTTTATATGCTGTTTAATATGACATGTAACCTATTTAGAGTGTTTATATGCTGTTTAATATGACATGTAACCTATTTAGAGTGTTTATATGCTGTTTAATATGACATGTAACCTATTGTTTATATGCTGTTTAATATGACATGTAACCTATTTAGAGTGTTTATATGCTGTTTAATATGACATGTAACCTATTTAGAGTGTTTATATGCTGTTTAATATGACATGTAACCTATTTAGAGTGTTTATATGCTGTTTAATATGACATGTAACCTATTTAGAGTGTTTATATGCTGTTTAATATGACATGTAACCTATTTAGAGTGTTTATATGCTGTTTAATATGACATGTAACCTATTTAGAGTGTTTATATGCTGTTTAATATGACATGTAACCTATTTAGAGTGTTTATATGCTGTTTAATATGACATGTAACCTATTTAGAGTGTTTATATGCTGTTTAATATGACATGTAACCTATTTAGAGTGTTTATATGCTGTTTAATATGACATGTAACCTATTTAGAGTGTTTATATGCTGTTTAATATGACATGTAACCTATTTAGAGTGTTTATATGCTGTTTAATATGACATGTAACCTATTTAGAGTGTTTATATGCTGTTTAATATGACATGTAACCTATTTAGAGTGTTTATATGCTGTTTAATATGACATGTAACCTATTTAGAGTGTTTATATGCTGTTTAATATGACATGTAACCTATTGTTTATATGCTGTTTAATATGACATGTAACCTATTTAGAGTGTTTATATGCTGTTTAATATGACATGTAACCTATTAGAGTGTTATATGCTGTTTAATATGACATGTAACCTATTTAGAGTGTTTATATGCTGTTTAATATGACATGTAACCTATTTAGAGTGTTTATATGCTGTTTAATATGACATGTAACCTATTTAGAGTGTTTATATGCTGTTTAATATGACATGTAACCTATTTAGAGTGTTTATATGCTGTTTAATATGACATGTAACCTATTGTTTATATGCTGTTTAATATGACATGTAACCTATTTAGAGTGTTTATATGCTGTTTAATATGACATGTAACCTATTTAGAGTGTTTATATGCTGTTTAATATGACATGTAACCTATTTAGAGTGTTTATATGCTGTTTAATATGACATGTAACCTATTTAGAGTGTTTATATGCTGTTTAATATGACATGTAACCTATTTAGAGTGTTTATATGCTGTTTAATATGACATGTAACCTATTTAGAGTGTTTATATGCTGTTTAATATGACATGTAACCTATTTAGAGTGTTTATATGCTGTTTAATATGACATGTAACCTATTTAGAGTGTTTATATGCTGTTTAATATGACATGTAACCTATTTAGAGTGTTTATATGCTGTTTAATATGACATGTAACCTATTTAGAGTGTTTATATGCTGTTTAATATGACATGTAACCTATTTAGAGTGTTTATATGCTGTTTAATATGACATGTAACCTATTTAGAGTGTTTATATGCTGTTTAATATGACATGTAACCTATTTAGAGTGTTTATATGCTGTTTAATATGACATGTAACCTATTTAGAGTGTTTATATGCTGTTTAATATGACATGTAACCTATTTAGAGTGTTTATATGCTGTTTAATATGACATGTAACCTATTTAGAGTGTTTATATGCTGTTTAATATGACATGTAACCTATTTAGAGTGTTTATATGCTGTTTAATATGACATGTAACCTATTTAGAGTGTTTATATGCTGTTTAATATGACATGTAACCTATTGTTTATATGCTGTTTAATATGACATGTAACCTATTTAGAGTGTTTATATGCTGTTTAATATGACATGTAACCTATTTAGAGTGTTTATATGCTGTTTAATATGACATGTAACCTATTTAGAGTGTTTATATGCTGTTTAATATGACATGTAACCTATTTAGAGTGTTTATATGCTGTTTAATATGACATGTAACCTATTTAGAGTGTTTATATGCTGTTTAATATGACATGTAACCTATTGTTTATATGCTGTTTAATATGACATGTAACCTATTTAGAGTGTTTATATGCTGTTTAATATGACATGTAACCTATTTAGAGTGTTTATATGCTGTTTAATATGACATGTAACCTATTTAGAGTGTTTATATGCTGTTTAATATGACATGTAACCTATTTAGAGTGTTTATATGCTGTTTAATATGACATGTAACCTATTTAGAGTGTTTATATGCTGTTTAATATGACATGTAACCTATTTAGAGTGTTTATATGCTGTTTAATATGACATGTAACCTATTAGTTTATATGCTGTTTAATATGACATGTAACCTATTTAGAGTGTTTATATGCTGTTTAATATGACATGTAACCTATTTAGAGTGTTTATATGCTGTTTAATATGACATGTAACCTATTGTTTATATGCTGTTTAATATGACATGTAACCTATTTAGAGTGTTTATATGCTGTTTAATATGACATGTAACCTATTTAGAGTGTTTATATGCTGTTTAATATGACATGTAACCTATTGTTTATATGCTGTTTAATATGACATGTAACCTATTTAGAGTGTTTATATGCTGTTTAATATGACATGTAACCTATTTAGAGTGTTTATATGCTGTTTAATATGACATGTAACCTATTGTTTATATGCTGTTTAATATGACATGTAACCTATTTAGAGTGTTTATATGCTGTTTAATATGACATGTAACCTATTTAGAGTGTTTATATGCTGTTTAATATGACATGTAACCTATTGTTTATATGCTGTTTAATATGACATGTAACCTATTTAGAGTGTTTATATGCTGTTTAATATGACATGTAACCTATTTAGAGTGTTTATATGCTGTTTAATATGACATGTAACCTATTTAGAGTGTTTATATGCTGTTTAATATGACATGTAACCTATTTAGAGTGTTTATATGCTGTTTAATATGACATGTAACCTATTTAGAGTGTTTATATGCTGTTTAATATGACATGTAACCTATTTAGAGTGTTTATATGCTGTTTAATATGACATGTAACCTATTTAGAGTGTTTATATGCTGTTTAATATGACATGTAACCTATTTAGAGTGTTTATATGCTGTTTAATATGACATGTAACCTATTTAGAGTGTTTATATGCTGTTTAATATGACATGTAACCTATTTAGAGTGTTTATATGCTGTTTAATATGACATGTAACCTATTTAGAGTGTTTATATGCTGTTTAATATGACATGTAACCTATTTAGAGTGTTTATATGCTGTTTAATATGACATGTAACCTATTTAGAGTGTTTATATGCTGTTTAATATGACATGTAACCTATTTAGAGTGTTTATATGCTGTTTAATATGACATGTAACCTATTTAAGTGTTTATATGCTGTTTAATATGACATGTAACCTATTTAGAGTGTTATATGCTGTTTAATATGACATGTAACCTATTTAGAGTGTTAATGCTGTTTAATATGACATGTAACCTATTGTTTATATGCTGTTTAATATGACATGTAACCTATTTAGAGTGTTTATATGCTGTTTAATATGACATGTAACCTATTTAGAGTGTTTATATGCTGTTTAATATGACATGTAACCTATTTAGAGTGTTTATATGCTGTTTAATATGACATGTAACCTATTTAGAGTGTTTATATGCTGTTTAATATGACATGTAACCTATTTAGAGTGTTTATATGCTGTTTAATATGACATGTAACCTATTTAGAGTGTTTATATGCTGTTTAATATGACATGTAACCTATTTAGAGTGTTTATATGCTGTTTAATATGACATGTAACCTATTTAGAGTGTTTATATGCTGTTTAATATGACATGTAACCTATTGTTTATATGCTGTTTAATATGACATGTAACCTATTTAGAGTGTTTATATGCTGTTTAATATGACATGTAACCTATTGTTTATATGCTGTTTAATATGACATGTAACCTATTTAGAGTGTTTATATGCTGTTTAATATGACATGTAACCTATTTAAGTGTTTATATGCTGTTTAATATGACATGTAACCTATTTAGAGTGTTTATATGCTGTTTAATATGACATGTAACCTATTTAGAGTGTTTATATGCTGTTTAATATGACATGTAACCTATTTAGAGTGTTATATGCTGTTTAATATGACATGTAACCTATTTAGAGTGTTTATATGCTGTTTAATATGACATGTAACCTATTTAGAGTGTTTATATGCTGTTTAATATGACATGTAACCTATTTAGAGTGTTTATATGCTGTTTAATATGACATGTAACCTATTTAGAGTGTTTATATGCTGTTTAATATGACATGTAACCTATTTAGAGTGTTTATATGCTGTTTAATATGACATGTAACCTATTGTTTATATGCTGTTTAATATGACATGTAACCTATTTAGAGTGTTTATATGCTGTTTAATATGACATGTAACCTATTGTTTATATGCTGTTTAATATGACATGTAACCTATTTAGAGTGTTTATATGCTGTTTAATATGACATGTAACCTATTTAGAGTGTTTATATGCTGTTTAATATGACATGTAACCTATTGTTTATATGCTGTTTAATATGACATGTAACCTATTTAGAGTGTTTATATGCTGTTTAATATGACATGTAACCTATTTAGAGTGTTTATATGCTGTTTAATATGACATGTAACCTATTTAGAGTGTTTATATGCTGTTTAATATGACATGTAACCTATTTAGAGTGTTTATATGCTGTTTAATATGACATGTAACCTATTTAGAGTGTTTATATGCTGTTTAATATGACATGTAACCTATTGTTTATATGCTGTTTAATATGACATGTAACCTATTTAGAGTGTTTATATGCTGTTTAATATGACATGTAACCTATTTAGAGTGTTTATATGCTGTTTAATATGACATGTAACCTATTTAGAGTGTTTATATGCTGTTTAATATGACATGTAACCTATTTAGAGTGTTTATATGCTGTTTAATATGACATGTAACCTATTTAGAGTGTTTATATGCTGTTTAATATGACATGTAACCTATTAGTGTTATATGCTGTTTAATATGACATGTAACCTATTTAGAGTGTTTATATGCTGTTTAATATGACATGTAACCTATTTAGAGTGTTTATATGCTGTTTAATATGACATGTAACCTATTTAGAGTGTTTATATGCTGTTTAATATGACATGTAACCTATTTAGAGTGTTTATATGCTGTTTAATATGACATGTAACCTATTTAGAGTGTTTATATGCTGTTTAATATGACATGTAACCTATTTAGAGTGTTTATATGCTGTTTAATATGACATGTAACCTATTTAGAGTGTTATATGCTGTTTAATATGACATGTAACCTATTTAGAGTGTTTATATGCTGTTTAATATGACATGTAACCTATTTAGAGTGTTTATATGCTGTTTAATATGACATGTAACCTATTTAGAGTGTTTATATGCTGTTTAATATGACATGTAACCTATTGTTTATATGCTGTTTAATATGACATGTAACCTATTTAGAGTGTTTATATGCTGTTTAATATGACATGTAACCTATTTAGAGTGTTTATATGCTGTTTAATATGACATGTAACCTATTTAGAGTGTTTATATGCTGTTTAATATGACATGTAACCTATTTAGAGTGTTTATATGCTGTTTAATATGACATGTAACCTATTTAGAGTGTTTATATGCTGTTTAATATGACATGTAACCTATTTAGAGTGTTTATATGCTGTTTAATATGACATGTAACCTATTTAGAGTGTTTATATGCTGTTTAATATGACATGTAACCTATTTAGAGTGTTAATGCTGTTTAATATGACATGTAACCTATTGTTTAATGCTGTTTAATATGACATGTAACCTATTGTTTATATGCTGTTTAATATGACATGTAACCTATTTAGAGTGTTTATATGCTGTTTAATATGACATGTAACCTATTGTTTATATGCTGTTTAATATGACATGTAACCTATTTAGAGTGTTTATATGCTGTTTAATATGACATGTAACCTATTAGGTTTATATGCTGTTTAATATGACATGTAACCTATTTAGAGTGTTTATATGCTGTTTAATATGACATGTAACCTATTTAGAGTGTTTATATGCTGTTTAATATGACATGTAACCTATTGGTTTATATGCTGTTTAATATGACATGTAACCTATTTAGAGTGTTATATGCTGTTTAATATGACATGTAACCTATTTAGAGTGTTTATATGCTGTTTAATATGACATGTAACCTATTTAGAGTGTTTATATGCTGTTTAATATGACATGTAACCTATTTAGAGTGTTTATATGCTGTTTAATATGACATGTAACCTATTTAGAGTGTTTATATGCTGTTTAATATGACATGTAACCTATTTAGAGTGTTTATATGCTGTTTAATATGACATGTAACCTATTTAGAGTGTTTACATGCTGTTTAATATGACATGTAACCTATTTAGAGTGTTTATATGCTGTTTAATATGACATGTAACCTATTTAGAGTGTTATATGCTGTTTAATATGACATGTAACCTATTTAGAGTGTTTATATGCTGTTTAATATGACATGTAACCTATTTAGAGTGTTTATATGCTGTTTAATATGACATGTAACCTATTTAGAGTGTTTATATGCTGTTTAATATGACATGTAACCTATTTAGAGTGTTTATATGCTGTTTAATATGACATGTAACCTATTTAGAGTGTTTATATGCTGTTTAATATGACATGTAACCTATTTAGAGTGTTTATATGCTGTTTAATATGACATGTAACCTATTTAGAGTGTTTATATGCTGTTTAATATGACATGTAACCTATTTAGAGTGTTTATATGCTGTTTAATATGACATGTAACCTATTTAGAGTGTTTATATGCTGTTTAATATGACATGTAACCTATTTAGAGTGTTTATATGCTGTTTAATATGACATGTAACCTATTTAGAGTGTTTATATGCTGTTTAATATGACATGTAACCTATTGTTTATATGCTGTTTAATATGACATGTAACCTATTTAGAGTGTTTATATGCTGTTTAATATGACATGTAACCTATTTAGAGTGTTTATATGCTGTTTAATATGACATGTAACCTATTTAGAGTGTTTATATGCTGTTTAATATGACATGTAACCTATTGTTTATATGCTGTTTAATATGACATGTAACCTATTTAGAGTGTTTATATGCTGTTTAATATGACATGTAACCTATTTAGAGTGTTTATATGCTGTTTAATATGACATGTAACCTATTTAGAGTGTTTATATGCTGTTTAATATGACATGTAACCTATTTAGAGTGTTTATATGCTGTTTAATATGACATGTAACCTATTGTTTATATGCTGTTTAATATGACATGTAACCTATTTAGAGTGTTTATATGCTGTTTAATATGACATGTAACCTATTTAGAGTGTTTATATGCTGTTTAATATGACATGTAACCTATTTAGAGTGTTTATATGCTGTTTAATATGACATGTAACCTATTTAGAGTGTTTACATGCTGTTTAATATGACATGTAACCTATTTAGAGTGTTTATATGCTGTTTAATATGACATGTAACCTATTTAGAGTGTTTATATGCTGTTTAATATGACATGTAACCTATTTAGAGTGTTTATATGATGTTTAATATGACATGTAACCTATTGTTTATATGCTGTTTAATATGACATGTAACCTATTTAGAGTGTTTATATGCTGTTTAATATGACATGTAACCTATTTAGAGTGTTTATATGCTGTTTAATATGACATGTAACCTATTGTTTATATGCTGTTTAATATGACATGTAACCTATTGTGTTATATGCTGTTTAATATGACATGTAACCTATTGTTTATATGCTGTTTAATATGACATGTAACCTATTGTTTATATGCTGTTTAATATGACATGTAACCTATTGTTTATATGCTGTTTAATATGACATGTAACCTATTTAGAGTGTTATATGCTGTTTAATATGACATGTAACCTATTTAGAGTGTTATATGCTGTTTAATATGACATGTAACCTATTTAGAGTGTTTATATGCTGTTTAATATGACATGTAACCTATTTAGAGTGTTTATATGCTGTTTAATATGACATGTAACCTATTTAGAGTGTTTATATGCTGTTTAATATGACATGTAACCTATTTAGAGTGTTTATATGCTGTTTAATATGACATGTAACCTATTTAGAGTGTTTATATGCTGTTTAATATGACATGTAACCTATTTAGAGTGTTTATATGCTGTTTAATATGACATGTAACCTATTTAGAGTGTTTATATGCTGTTTAATATGACATGTAACCTATTGTTTATATGCTGTTTAATATGACATGTAACCTATTTAGAGTGTTTATATGCTGTTTAATATGACATGTAACCTATTTAGAGTGTTATATGCTGTTTAATATGACATGTAACCTATTAGTGTTATATGCTGTTTAATATGACATGTAACCTATTTAGAGTGTTTATATGCTGTTTAATATGACATGTAACCTATTTAGAGTGTTTATATGCTGTTTAATATGACATGTAACCTATTTAGAGTGTTTATATGCTGTTTAATATGACATGTAACCTATTTAGAGTGTTTATATGCTGTTTAATATGACATGTAACCTATTTAGAGTGTTTATATGCTGTTTAATATGACATGTAACCTATTTAGAGTGTTTATATGCTGTTTAATATGACATGTAACCTATTTAGAGTGTTTATATGCTGTTTAATATGACATGTAACCTATTTAGAGTGTTTATATGCTGTTTAATATGACATGTAACCTATTTAGAGTGTTTATATGCTGTTTAATATGACATGTAACCTATTTAGAGTGTTTATATGCTGTTTAATATGACATGTAACCTATTGTTTATATGCTGTTTAATATGACATGTAACCTATTTAGAGTGTTTATATGCTGTTTAATATGACATGTAACCTATTTAGAGTGTTTATATGCTGTTTAATATGACATGTAACCTATTGTTTATATGCTGTTTAATATGACATGTAACCTATTTAGAGTGTTTATATGCTGTTTAATATGACATGTAACCTATTGTTTATATGCTGTTTAATATGACATGTAACCTATTTAGAGTGTTTATATGCTGTTTAATATGACATGTAACCTATTTAGAGTGTTTACATGCTGTTTAATATGACATGTAACCTATTGTGTTTATATGCTGTTTAATATGACATGTAACCTATTTAGAGTGTTTATATGCTGTTTAATATGACATGTAACCTATTTAGAGTGTTTATATGCTGTTTAATATGACATGTAACCTATTTAGAGTGTTTATATGCTGTTTAATATGACATGTAACCTATTTAGAGTGTTTATATGCTGTTTAATATGACATGTAACCTATTTAGAGTGTTTATATGCTGTTTAATATGACATGTAACCTATTGTTTATATGCTGTTTAATATGACATGTAACCTATTTAGAGTGTTTATATGCTGTTTAATATGACATGTAACCTATTTAGAGTGTTTATATGCTGTTTAATATGACATGTAACCTATTTGTGTTATATGCTGTTTAATATGACATGTAACCTATTTAGAGTGTTTATATGCTGTTTAATATGACATGTAACCTATTTAGAGTGTTTATATGCTGTTTAATATGACATGTAACCTATTTAGAGTGTTTATATGCTGTTTAATATGACATGTAACCTATTTAGAGTGTTTATATGCTGTTTAATATGACATGTAACCTATTTAGAGTGTTTATATGCTGTTTAATATGACATGTAACCTATTTAGAGTGTTTATATGCTGTTTAATATGACATGTAACCTATTTAGAGTGTTTATATGCTGTTTAATATGACATGTAACCTATTTAGAGTGTTTATATGCTGTTTAATATGACATGTAACCTATTTAGAGTGTTTATATGCTGTTTAATATGACATGTAACCTATTTAGAGTGTTTATATGCTGTTTAATATGACATGTAACCTATTTAGAGTGTTTATATGCTGT